>NW_027468859.1:1798448-1803448 GCF_046254945.1 Alosa pseudoharengus
GTGTATTGCAAATGATAGGGCCTATTTTTGATCACAGTCCATCACTGGGCATTTCACCTTTAACAGACTTATGTTTGCTAGCTAGCTTGCTTATCACCAACTACCGTCAGATCTGACCTCCCTCACCATCATCACGATCTCTCCTTAACGTTACTGATTCCCTGATTCTGCTTCGCATTCGTCAGAAGAATTTCCTGATATCCATCTACAAAAGGAATCTAATAATGTTTTAGTTAGTATGAGATCATCGATTCCAGTTAAAAACTTATCCAATAATGTTTTAGTTAGTATGAGATCATCGGTTCCAGTTAAAAACTCGGGTTACCATAAAGTGCTTACCGCCTCAACTTTAAACTGGCTTCAGTTTCGCACACCTACGGAAGCCCAGAGGTGTCATTGCCTGCTAGCAGAGACACAGACACATGGAATGTGCGATTTTGATTCTATTGGGGTTAAAAATGGGGTTTGGGGTTACTACATTTTAGAAAAAACATGCACTCTTTCCCCGATATGATCAATCCTCATGTATGCACTCTTTCCCCGATATTATCAATCCTCATGTATGCACTCTTTCCCCGATATTATCAATCCACATGTATGCACTCTTTCCCCGATATTATCAATCCACATGTATGCACTCTTTCCCCGATATGTATGCACTCTTTCCCCGATATGATCAATCCTCATGTATCCACTCTTTCCCCGATATTATCAATCCTCATGTATGCACTCTTTCCCCGATATTATCAATCCACATGTATGCACTCTTTCCCCGATATTATCAATCCTCATGTATGCACTCTTTCCCCGATATGATCAATCCTCATGTATGCACTCTTTCCCCGATATGATCAATCCTCATGTATGCACGGCCCCCTTTGGTGTTTAAAGTTGAATGTGAGATTTTACTGGGGCCCCGCTCATACATACTGGGACACGTGCCTAATGTGTGTGTGTCAGTGCCAGTCCTAATGTGTGTGTGTCAGTGACAGCCCTAGTGTGTGTGTGTGTGTGTGTGTGTCAGTGACAGGCCTAATGTGTGTGTGTGTATGTGTGTCAGTGACAGCCCTAGTGTGTGTGTGTGTCAGTGACAACCCTAGTGTGTGTGTGTGTGTGTGTGTGTGTGTGTGTGTGTGTGTGTGTGTGTGTGTGTGTGTGTGTATGTCAGTGGTTTGTTTTTCCTGAATACTCACACTATCTCACAACCCTGAATACACACACACACACCTCTATCTGGGACAGAATGATAAGATGACAGAGGAAGAGAGGGGGAGAGAGAGGGAGAGAGAGAGGGGGAGGGGGAGAGAGGAGAGAGGGAGAGGAGAGAGGAGAGAGAGGGGAGAGAGAGGGAGAGGAGAGGAAGAGAGAGAGGGGGAGGGGGAGAGAGAGGGAGAGAAGGAGGGGGAGGGGGGAGAGAGGCAAGAGAGAGGGGAGAGAGAGAGGAGAGGGAGAGGGAGAGGAGAGAGGGAGAGAGAGGGAGTTTGTGATGGAAAAGGGACCAAGTGAGCAAGAGGGATGGAAAAGTTGACTGGGTGGAGAGGAAGTCCTCGTTGTTGACTCTGTGTGTGTGTGTGTTCGTTTGAGCTGGAATGAGTCAGTAATGTTTTTGTGGAGGATAAGAGTTATCACACACGCGCACACACACATTTACACACACATGCATGCACACACACACACACACACACGCACACACATGTGCACACACACACACTTGCACACACACATGCACACATGCACACACATGCACATGCACGCACACATGCACACACATTTACACATGCATACACACACATTTACACATGCACACACACACACGCGCGCGCATGCACACACATTTACACATGCATACACACATTTACACATGCATACTGACACTGGTGGGATGTGCTCTGCTGTCTCCTCTAGAACACAGAGTGAGGTGTGCTGTCTAGTGTGCTCCTCTCCTCTAGAACACAGAGTGAGTTGTGCTGTCTCCTCTAGAACACAGAGTGAGGTGTGCTGTTTCTAGAACACAGAGTGAGGTGTGCTGTCTCTTCTAGAACACAGAGTGAGTTGTGCTGTCTCCTCTAGAACACAGAGTGAGGTGAGCTGTCTCCTCTAGAACAGAGTGAGGTGTGCTGTCTCCTCTAGAACACAGAGTGAGGTGTGCTGTCTCCTCTAGAACACAGAGTGAGGTGTGCTGTCTCCTCTAGAACACAGAGTGAGGTGTGCTGTATGCTCTGAGTGAGGTGTGCTGTATGTTCTGGCGCTGATAACGCTACGTTCGCAAATGTACGTCCATCTGACCCAGGTCTGACCCAGGTCAGATGCTGAGGTTCTTTAATGGAGGGAACGATGCTCTGGTAATGTCTCCTAGTCTAACACTCACATGTGTTGCTTTGATGCTGCTCCAAAATTCTGTTTTGCTCAAGAAACCTTTTAGTGTCTGTGCCTGTGGTGTCTGCAGGTTGTCTGTCAGTTTGTGTGTGTGTGTGTGTGTGAGAGAGTATGTTATGGCAGTGTTTTAGTGTGTGTTTGAGTGTGTGTAGTGTTTCCTTATGGTTGTGTTTTGATGTCTGTATCTGTGTAAGTGTGTGTGTGTGCGCGTGTGAGTGTATTTGAGTGTGTGTGTGACAGACAGACACACACACACACACACACACACACACACACACACACACACACAGTGTTGTGCAAGTTCACACCTCACAGGAGGAAGTTTGAAGGTCACATATCATAATGTACATGAAAAACAGAGCAGCTGTTCTGCCTTAAGGGGCAGTGAGCAATCGGAAGCAAGTTCACACTCAGCAATCCTCCTCTCATGATCCGCTAGCTGCCCATCCTGAGAGTCCACTGGTCCTGAGAGTCCACTGGTCCTGAGAGTCCACTGGCCCTGAGAGTCCACTGTAAAAGGGCCCTTCCTCTATAAGAAGACCAGGCTCTGAAAACTGGAAACAAACAAAGAGGGGACAGCCTGCCCCCCAAACAAAAACTAAACCCTGCGTTTTAGAATACCGAAGGGAGGGGTGAGCTTTAGAATACTGAAGGGAGGGGTGAGCCAAGTATGTTGTTTTGGACAAAAGCATTTGCCTAGAAATGTAAATATAAACATAAACAAATGCGCTGTAATGCTCCATTACTGACGACACCTTTAAAGGATCTCTGTGGGATTTGAGACGTCTTGGATGCAGCCACACAGAAGTCTTTCCTTAACTTGCCTTGTTTTTAATACACCAGGCACGTGGTGCAGCATGCTGTTACAGGAGAGACCACACAGCACAGCGCTAGCCGCTTAGCATGCTAACTTTAGGGGATATTTGGGCAACATGGGGCTTTTGACACTGTCCAAATGACTGTTTCTTGTACTGTAGATCTGGTGTAGAGCTGGTGTAGATTTGGTGTAGAATGGATGTAGAGTTGGTGTAGAATGGATGTAGAGTTGGTGTAGAATGGGTATAGAGTTGGTGTAGAATGGGTGTAGAATGGATGTAGAATAGATGTAGAGTTGGTGTAGAATGGATGTAGAGTTGGTGTAGAATGGGTATAGAGTTGGTGTAGAATGGGTGTAGAATGGGTGTAGAATGGATGTAGAGTTGGTGTAGAATGGGTATAGAATGGATGTAGAGTTGGTGTAGAATGGGTGTAGAATGGATGTAGAGTTGGTGTAGGTAGCCACACTCTGTCGCTCCCTCTACCTAAGCCTGTGTTTTCCCTGAGCCACAAATGAGCCGCTGCAGCCCTCTGCCCTTGTTTGCCTGCTGGAAATAAAGCAGCGTGAATGCGCTGGCCTGAAATAACGCTGCCCCTTGTGGCCGGAGTGGGGAGGAGCCTGGTGGAGCCAGGCATGCCTGTGGCCGACGCATTGTGTGTGTGTGTGTGTGTGTGTGTATGTGAGGAACATTGTGGCGCTTCAGACTCTAGACTCCAGCCGTGGGACAACAATGCCCATAATTACCAGTTGTGGAAAACAAGCACACAAACACACACACGCACATACAGAGCCTCCACTGACCTGTCAACCTCTGTATGTGCGTACTTGTTTGCTTGTGTGTGTGTGTGTGTGTGTGTGTGTGTGGGCTGAGGTTTGTGATCCTGAGGTGTTAAAAGTGTCAGGAACCTGCCTGGTGGAGGGGCCAGAAATAAAACATCAAAACAAGCAACTCCACTCATCCCCAAAAGAAAACAAACAAGCAACTCCACTCATCTCCAAAACAAAACAAAACAAACAAACAAGCAACGCCACTCATCATCCAAAGTAAAACTAAACATGTGCCCTTATGCACAAACACAACACAAATGATCCTAAAAAACAGTCCTTAACATGTACTCAAAACACAACACGATACAGTCCTTAACATGTACTCAAAACACAACACGAGACAGTCCTTAACATGTACTCAAAACACAACACGAAACATTCCTTAACAACATCCCCCATGAGACATCCCACACACACACATGCACACACACACAGACACACACACCACACACACACCAGGCATGGCGCCAGGATTCCAGTTTTGGATGGGCCAGACCAATTGTGGGTGGGCCTTAAAAAAAACTTTATCAAAACACTGTTTAACCTAATAAAAACGACTGACTAATATACTGTTATATTATTTGTGCTTACATAATAGAGATTTGAATAGCTTGATGCTCTTTAAATAGTTTGTTGCATTGTAAAAAGGACGGACGTACCTATCCTCGATCACTGTCCTTGGTTCTGACCAAATAAGAGCGCTTTGGAATCTCCATTACGCACCATACCTGCTGGCTGTGCTTTAGCGCATCTCACGAATAGACCTAAGGCCTATAGGCTGTAAAAGTGGGAATCTAATATTTCCCCCAAACATAGTTTAGTTCTGCTTGTATAACATGAAGTCGAATATTTCATTTGTTTTAGGTTTTCAACAATACAGATCAATCACACTGCCCGACAGTTTCAATCAATATGCAGGGCAGTTGAAAACATTCGGGGCTTAGCCCATAGAGTCTAAACGGTTTTCATAATTCCCATT
>NW_027468859.1:1808448-1820948 GCF_046254945.1 Alosa pseudoharengus
TAAAGAACTAAATTCATTTGTTGAATTTGCAGCATTAGGGGGTTGATATCACCTTCACAATTCTTGCATCCATTGAACTTGTGAGTTATTGGAGAGTTCCTGCTTTAATGTCTTTGCAGGATGTCAGAATAACCTCCCAGAGCTGCTGCCTCCCACCCTCATAGATATTTTTCTTGATGATGCAATCTCCTCCTCTAGTCTCAGATCTCCTCTGCTTTCCTCTATCTACTCTAGTTTTATCTATTATCTCCTCTATATAAAATAATATTCTGTTCTCCTCTAGTCTCCTCTAGCCTCTAATATCCTCTAGTCTCCCCTAGTCTCTAATAGTCTCTAGTCTCCTCTAGTCTCCCCTAGTCTCTAATAGTCTCTAATATCCCCTAGTCTCCCTTAGTCTCTAATAGTCTCTAATATCCTCTAGTCTCTAATCTCCTCTAGTCTCTAATATCCTCTAGTCTCCCCTAGTCTCTAATATCCTCTAGTCTCCTCTAGTCTCTAATATCCTCTAGTCTCTAATCTCTTCTAGTCTCCTCTAGTCTCTAATCTCCTCTAGTCTCCTCTAGTCTCTAATAGTCTCTAATATCCTCTAGTCTCTAATCTCCTCTAGTCTCCTCTAGTCTCTAATAGTCTCTAATATCCTCTAGTCTCTAGTCTCCTCTAGTCTCTAATAGTCTCTAATCCCCTCTAGTCTCCTCTAGTGTCTAATATCATCTGCTCCTCTACTCTGCTCTTGTGTGTGGGTGTTGATGGCTGGAGTGCTGTTGTGATATTTAGCAAGGACCTGCAAGGAAAGAAGATTGTCTGCAGAGCATCTAGCCAAGCTTCTCATGAACACACATGCTCTCACTGTGCTAAGCCACACACACACACACACACACACACACACACACACACACACACACACACACACAAACTGTTTTACCGGTTTAATGGTAAATTGCTGTATAATTCCCCCCGCTTAGTACCCCCGTTTCAATTGGCAATGACCCTTATGACCACTGCAGTGTGTGTGTGTGTGTGTGAGTGTGTGCCTGGCCTTATGACCACTGCAGTGTGTGTGTGTGTGAGTGTGTGCCTGGCCTTATCACCACTGCAGTGTGTGTGTGTGTGTGAGTGTGTGAGTGTGTGCCTAGCCTTATCACCACTGCAGTGTGTGTGTGTGTGTGTGAGTGTGTGAGTGTGTGCCTGGCCTTATCACCACTGCAGTGTGTGTGTGTGTGTGTGTGTGTGAGTGTGTGCCTGGCCTTATCACCACTGCAGTGTGTGTGTGTGTGTGTGAGTGTGTGCCTGGCCTTATCACCACTGCAGTGTGTGTGTGTGTGTGTGTGTGTGTGTGAGTGTGTGCCTGGCCTTATCACCACTGCAGTGTGTGTGTGTGTGTGTGAGTGTGTGCCTGGCCTTATCACCACTGCAGTGTGTGTGTGTGTGTGTGTGTGTGTGTGTGAGTGTGTGCCTGGCCTTATCACCACTGCAGCTGGTTATTTCGGTGGGAAATGGAGTTAGGTCACATGATGGCAGAGACATAGGACAAGCTTAGCATTAGTCTGAGGAGCTTTGAAGCCACTCACTAGTCCTGTAGTCACTCACTAGGAGGTGTAGTCCTGTAGTCACTCACTAAGAGGTATAGTCCTGTAGTCACTCACTAGGAGATATAGTCCTGTAGTCACTCACTAGGAGGTGTAGTCCTGTAGTCACTCACTAGTCCTGTAGTCACTCACTAAGAGGTATAGTCCTGTAGTCACTCACTAGGAGGTATAGTCCTGTAGTCACTCACTAAGAGGTATAGTCCTGTAGTCACTCACTAGGAGGTATAGTCCTGTAGTCACTCACTAAGAGGTATAGTCCTGCAGTCACTCACTAAGAGGTATAGTCCTGCAGTCACTCACTAGGAGGTATAGTCCTGTAGTCACTCACTAGGAGGTATAGTCCTGCAGTCACTCACTAAGAGGTGTAGTCCTGTAGTCACTCACTAGGAGGTATAGTCCTGTAGTCACTCACTAGGAGGTGTAGTCCTGTAGTCACTCACTAGGAGGTATAGTCCTGTAGTCACTCACTAAGAGGTGTAGTCCTGTAGTCACTCACTAAGAGGTGTAGTCCTGTAGTCACTCACTAAGAGGTATAGTCCTGTAGTCACTCACTAAGAGGTGTAGTCCTGCAGTCACTCACTAAGAGGTGTAGTCCTGTAGTCACTCACTAAGAGGTATAGTCCTGTAGTCACTCACTAAGAGGTGTAGTCCTGCAGTCACACTAAGAGGTGTAGTCCTGTAGTCACTCACTAAGAGGTCTGGTATAGTCCTGTAGTCACTCACTAAGAGGTGTAGTCCTGCAGTCACTCACTAAGAGGTATAGTCCTGTAGTCACTCACTAAGAGGTGTAGTCCTGTAGTCACTCACTAAGAGGTATAGTCCTGTAGTCACTCACTAAGAGGTGTAGTCCTGCAGTCACTCACTAAGAGGTATAGTCCTGTAGTCACTCACTAAGAGGTGTAGTCCTGTAGTCACTCACTAAGAGGTGTAGTCCTGTAGTCACTCACTGAGAGTTCTGGTATAGTCCTGTAGTCACTCACTAAGAGGTGTAGTCCTGTAGTCACTCACTGAGAGTTCTGGTATAGTCCTGTAGTCACTCACTAAGAGGTATAGTCCTGTAGTCACTCACTAAGAGGTGTAGTCCTGTAGTCACTCACGAAGAGGTGTAGTCCTGTAGTCACTCACTAAGAGGTATAGTCCTGTAGTCACTCACTAAGAGGTGTAGTCCTGTAGTCACTCACTAAGAGGTCTGGTATAGTCCTGTAGTTACTCACTGAGAGGTCTGGTATAGTCCTGTAGTCACTCACTAAGAGGTATAGTCCTGTAGTCACTCACTAAGAGGTGTAGTCCTGTAGTCACTCACTAAGAGGTCTGGTATAGTCCTGTAGTCACTCACTGAGAGGTCTGGTATAATTGTGGATGTGACGCACGTCTTCGATGCACCATCTCCGTGGTTTGAGTGCCGTAGTCTGAGCTTCAGTTGTGTTTAATCTCAGTGTGTAGTCTGAGCTTCAGTTGTGTTTAATCTCCGTGGTTTGAGTGCCGTCGTCTGAGCTTCAGTTGCGCTTGATGGTTTGAGTGCCGTAGTCTGAGCTTCAGTTGTGTTTAATCTCTGTGGTTTGAGTGCTGTAGTCTGAGCTTCAGTTGCGTTTAATCTCCGTGTGTAGTCTGAGCTTCAGTTGTGTTTAATCTCTGTGTGTAGTCTGAGCTTCAGTTGTGTTTAATCTCTGTGGTTTGAGTGCCGTAGTCTGAGCTTCAGTTGTGTTTAATCTCCGTGTGTAGTCTGAGCTTCAGTTGTGTTTAATCTCTGTGTGTAGTCTGAGCTTCAGTTGTGTTTAATCTCCGTGTGTAGTCTGAGCTTCAGTTGTGTTTAATCTCCGTGTGTAGTCTGAGCTTCAGTTGTGTTTAATCTCTGTGTGTAGTCTGAGCTTCAGTTGTGTTTAATCTCCATGGTTTGAGTGCCGTAGTCTGAGTTGCTCAAGGCTTCTATTGCATTCAGGGGACGTTAAACTTCTCTTGCTCACGTTAACTCTGAAACTGCCAAATCAGCTGTGTGAGGTGCTGTGTGCTTTTCTCAAGGTATGTGTCTGAGTGTGTGGATGTGTGTGTGTGTGTGTCTGATTGTGTATGTCTGAGTGTGTGTGTCTGAGTGTGTGTGTGTGTCTGAGTCTGTGTGTGTGTGTGTGTGTGTGTGTGTGTGTGTGTGTGTGTGTGTGGTCTTCCATTTCACTCTGTCTGCTCCAAATGTTCCTGCTTCTCTGGAAGTCGTCCGTGTGTAGTTCAGAGGAAGAGTTGTTTATCCCACAGCTGTTTTTCTCTCGTCTTCTAAACTCACCAGCCGTATCCTCAGAGCTTATCATGTAGCTGGGCCAGCTGCCAACCTTCTTCTGCACAGGAAACACACACACACACACACACACACACACACACACAGAAACACACACTCACCACACACACACACCACATACACACGCGCGCAACACACACACACACACACCACACACACACACCACAAACGCACGCACAAAAATGTGCGAGCAAACACACACACACACACACACACACACACACACACACACACACACACACACACACATGCCTTTGTATTTGTTTTGTTTTTTTGTGTGTTTTTTGGTGATTCACCGATAGGCCTTGAGGCCTTCACTCTTTCACTCTTTCTCTCTCTGGCCTCCGCTGTAAACTCTCTCATTCCTCCACCTCTTCCTCCACCTCTTCCTCCACCTGTTCCTCCACCTGTTCCTCCACCTCTTCCTCCACCTGTTCCTCCACCTCTTCCTCCACCTCTTCCTCCACCTGTTCATCCTGTTCCTCCACCTCTTCCTCCACCTCTTCCTCCACCTGTTCATCCTGTTCCTCCACCTCTTCCTCCACCTGTTCCTCCACCCGTTCCTCCATCTGTTCCTCCACCTCTTCCGCCACCTCTTACTCCACCTGTTCCTCCACCTCTTCCTCCACCTGTTCCTCCACCTGTTCCTCCACCTGTTCCTCCACCTCTTCCTCCACCTGTTCCTCCACCTGTTCCTCCATCTGTTCCTCCACCTCTTCATCCACCTGTTCCTCCACCTCTTCCTCCACCTCTTACTCCACCTGTTCCTCTGCAGACGCACTTCTTCGGTCTGTGGTTCCACGGTCGGGTGCAGCAGCAGCAGCAACAGCGCTGGGTGGAGCTGGAGAAGCCGCTCAAGAAGCAGCAGCAACAGCGCTGGGTGGAGCTGGAGAAGCCGCTCAAGAAGCAGCTTGACAAGTTCGGTAATGAGCCACTGCTCTTCTTTGGGGTGATGTTCTACGTGCCCAGCGTCACCCGTCTGGAGCAGGAGGCCACCAGGTCAGTGTGTGCGTGTGTGTGTGTGTGTGTGTGTGTGTGTGTGTGCTGTGTGTGTGTGAGTGTGTGTGTGTGTGTGTGTGTGTGTGTCTGCTGTGTGTGTGTGTGTGTGTGTGTGTGTGTGTGTGTGTGTGTGTGCTGTGTGTGTGTGTGTGTGTGTGTGTGTGTGTGTGTGTGTGAGTGTGCGTGCGTGCGTGCGTGCGTGCGTGCGTGCGTGTGCTGTGTGTGTGTGTGCGTGCGTGCGTGCGTGCGTGCGTGCGTGCGTGCGTGCTGTGTGTGTGTGTGCGTGCGTGCGTGCGTGCGTGCGTGCGTGTGTGTGTGTGTGAGAGTGTGTGCGTGCGTGCGTGCGTGCGTGCGTGTGTGTGTGTGTGTGTGTGTGTGCGTGCGTGCGTGCGTGTGTGCTGTGTGTGTGTGTGTGTGTGAGTGTGTGTGTGCGTGCGTACGTGTGTGTGTTCTCATGTCTCCTTCTCCTCCCCTGTCTTGTCAAATTCTCCTCTCTCCTTCTCTCTTCTTCGTGTGTGTGTGTGTGTTAGAGCCCGACCGATCTATCGGCGGGCCGATATTATCGGCCGATATAAGGCATTTTCCAAACTATCGGTATCGGCATTGATAATGGCCGATAAATGAATATTTAAAAAATAAAATAAAAACAGACGAAACACCCTTCAACTATGTCATGAGTGTTGGCGTTGTATAGTTTGTCCTCCAGAGGGTTATCCGCGAGTGAGATCATCAGTGAAGTGTGTTCATGGTGATTTGGTCACGAGACATATACATTGCTTGAAATAACAATTAAAAGAACATCCCCATCAGTTCTCTTAACTCAAATAAGCATGACAAAATTCGTGGAAACAATGCCCAGTTTTGCTGCTGTTAAATAAGCTGAGAGTGAAGCGGAATTAGCTAGTAATTATGTTACGTTGTTACAGTGTAGTTGACTGTCTGTCCTTTTAACTTTTGACAATGTGACTGAAGATGTATTTCTTTAATAGCCTGACAGTTATAGCAGTGAGACGTATCATCTCTCTCCGGCCTGTTATTTTGAAAGCGTATGTTTTACAATTTGCAGTATGACGTTATCCATTGCTAAATTAGGGCTAGCTAATGCTATGAATATCAGTGGAAGACCACTAACGTTAACATTAATGAGCTTGGAAACCACAACGAACTTATTCTGCCTAAATAAAGTAATGATTTATTACTAGTATATCTGTAGTTACAGTCCCTGCATTGTAAAATGTAAATTAGACGTGCGAGGAGTGAACATTTAGACATAGAGAAAAAGTATCAAACATAGCTTGTGCAAAACGTAGCTTGTGCATAAAAGTTATCTTTTCTTTTACACGTGTGTGAAATCCAATGACGCCAAGTGTGCGCTTCAGACTGTCGTTCAGCCGCAGCAGAGTTACATAATGGATTTAGATCACTAAATAGTAGGTTTTAGAAGGCAGGCAGCAACTGATGATTGAAAATGGTTTGATGTAGCTTGATGGAAATAATTTTAAAAGTGCAGGTAAAGGGATAAGCAAGCTGACATTGTAATTATAAGGTTGCTTATAAGGCAATAGGGACTAATTATTACACACGCACACTCAAACATTTAAGAGTGACCTTTATCTTGTTTAATGATAATACAAATGATGATGATAGTAATAATGTCATCATTATTTTTTGTAATTGTTAAGTCTTAGTTCAAAGTTATATTTATGAAACTTGTTGTTGTTATTGTGTTTTTGTTCAAAAAACTAAGTTTCATATCTTAAGTTTCTATTTTTATACATTTTATTTATCAGAACTTTAATATATTTCGATGTTCCCCTGTTCCACTGTGACAATATTATTTAAAAACAAACAAGTTTGTTTTTGAAATGCATTATCATATTATTTTAGTCAATACTCATAAATAACTACAAATAACTAATGTTAGGGAAATCTGTTAATGTTTTGTTGCGCGTTTCTGAAAAAATATATATATATCGGTCGATATATCGGAATATCGGATTTTTAAATCAACAAATATTTGTATCGGTGTCGGCCTTCAAAATCCTTTATCGGTCGGGCTCTAGTGTGTGTGTGAGCTCTGCTTTATAAACCTTGTGTGGGTTGTTTTGGAGGTCGTCTGAGGAGGTGCTCAGGTGCAGAGTGGCCTCCTCAGATGTGCTGTTCCTCTTTAGTGTGTGTGTGTGTGTGTGTGTGTGTGTGTGTGTGTGTGATGTGCTGTTCCTCTTTAGTGTGTGTGTGTGTGTGTGTGTGTGTGTGTGTGTGTGTGTGTGTGTGTGTGTGTGTGTGAAGTGCTGTTCCTCTTTAGTGTGTGTGTATGTGTGTGTGTGTGTGTGTGTGAAGTGCTGTTCCTCTTTAGTCTGTTCCACGTGCCCACTTATGCGCACCGTACTGGTGAGGGTGTGTCTGTGGAGCTGTGGCATCTCCGGTTGGCCCAGGTCCTCAGTGCACACACACAAGGACACAGCACATACACATACAGACACACACACATCTCCGGTTGGCCCAGGTCCTTGTGTCAGTGCATACACACACACGCACAGACACAGCACACACACACACACACACACACACACACACACACACACACACACAAACACATCTCCGGTTGGCCCAGGTCCTCGTGTCAGTGCATGTCTGTGGGCTTAACCGTGTGAGCTCATCTGCGTGGGTTGGACCCTGTTCTGTCCGCTTTTCCGCTAACTGCTATGAGCTAACCTTCACTGGCCAACACCTGTACAGCTAACTGCTATGAGTTAACCTTCACTGGTCAGCAGCTTTACAGCTAACTGCTATGAGCTAACCTTAGCTGGCCAACACCTGTTCAGCTAACTGCTATGAGCTAACCTTCACTGGTCAGCAGCTTTACAGCTAACTGCTATGAGCTAACCTTAGCTGGCCAACACCTGTACAGCTAACTGCTATGAGCTAACCTTAGCTGGCCAACACCTGTACAGCTAATTGCTATGAGCTAACCTTCACTGGTCAGCAGCTTTACAGCTAACTGCTATGAGCTAACCTTAACTGGTCTGTACAGCTAACTGCAATGAGCTAACCTTAGCTGGCCAGCACCTGTAGTGCTAACTGCAATGAGCTAACCTGGCCAGCACCTGTACAGCTAACTGCAATGAGCTAACCTTAGCTGGCCAGCACCTGTAGTGCTAACTGCTATGAGCTAACCTTAGCTGGCCATAACCTGTAGTGCTAACTGCAATGAGCTAACCTTAGCTGGCCAGCACCTGTAGTGCTAACTGCAATGAGCTAACCTAAAGCAGTTAGCTATTAGCCTCAGGAGCTAGCTGCTAAGAGCTAATCCCCATCAGGTCAGTAACTCTTATCTGCTACGAGGTAACCAGAGCTTGTCATTAGCACTGACTTAGCATGCTATTAGTATTGAGTACTCAGCAGATAATTTGGGGTTGGGACAGAGAGAGAGGTAGAGAGAGAGGGAGGAAAAGGAGGGAGAAAGAGAACAGGACAGAGATGGTGTAGAGAAAGGGGGGAGGGTTACAAAAGAGGGAAGGAGAGAAGGAGGGAAGGAGGAGTGTGAGACTTCATAGTGTGGTGCTGCTCAAAGTGTGACGGGTCAACAGGAGGGCAGCCTGCAGTGTGAATGGCCAGTCAGCCAACCTCTCACACACACACACACAGCACATGCAAGCACACACACACACACACACACACACACACAGCACATGCACATGCACACACACACACACACACACACACACACAACACACACAGCACATACTCACACACACACATACACACACAACACACACAGCACATACTCACACACACACACACACACACAAACACACACACACACACACACAGCACATACTCACACACACACGCATACACACACACAGACACAGCACATACACACACACACACACACACACACACACACTGCAGCACACAAAACACTTCACACATTCATAGCTTTTTTACAGGCATGAAAGGACTTGTTCATCATTTGGAAGTACTACTACCATAAATGATCAGAGAAGGGAGTGTGTGTGTGTGTGTGTGTGTGTCTGTTTAGGGAGGTGGCTTGGAGAAAGGCGTCCTGACAGCAAGTGTGAGCATTTCTGGCCTGGTGGCTGTCACAGATGTGTGTGTGTGTGTGTGTGTGTGTGTGTGTGTGTGTGTTCACTGCATTCCTCTGGGTGTGTGTAGAATCAGGGGGGCAAGAGGAACAATAATACAGACTGTGAGAGAGGTCTTGTGTGTGTGTCTGTGTGTGTGTGTGTGTGTGTGTGTGTGTGTGTGTGTGTGTATGTGTGTGTGTGTGTGTGTGTCTGTGTGTGTGTATGTGTGTGTGTCTGTGTGTGTGTCTGTGTGTGTGTGTGTGTGTGTCTGTGTGTGTGTGTGTGTGTGTGTCTGTGTGTGTGTGTCGGTGTGTGTGTATGTGTGTGTGTGTGTCTGTGTGTGTGTGTGTGTGTGTGTGTGTATGTGTGCCTGGCTGGACTCAGGAGTTAAACTGGAATGTTGGCACAACTGGGCTTGTGTAGGAGGACACTACATTCCTCTGGACTACAAACACACACACACACACACACACACACACACTCACACACACACTCACACTATACACACACATGCACATATTCAGACAGTTTGCAAACATATGGGAACACACACATACACACATTTGCTCATCTGTAAAAGACAAGTGTAATTTCTCAAATAATACCACCAGTGAAAGGTTTTGGGTTCAGTGTAACGTTCAGTACACACACACACACACACACACACACACACACACACACACACACACACACACTGTGACAGCCAAGGTTTTGGGTTCAGTGTAATCTCAGGCACTTGTGGGTGATGGTAAAGGTATCCAATATATTTTGGGGTGTTGTTAAAGGCGATGTTAACTCATTGAATGCCAAGCTGTTTTCGGGAGCTTTGTCCTAGAGTGCCAGCAATCTAGACCATTGTTGATGATTTTTGTACAGCCACAGCATATTCTGTGTTATAGCTATGAACACATACAATGGCTCGTTTAAAAGGTGAGACTTTAAGCTCTTGGTGGGTGCAAACCGTGTATTTCTACACGCCTCTGTTCCTGAGAAATCCCAAGCTAAACAGTGGCTAGTTTTCATCAAAATCGCTGTTTTTTTCTAGAAATGGAGATATAACGTCTTTCATGAAATATGAAGTGTTGCCTGTTACTTACTTGTGTAAACTTTCCGGGAAGTGCATGCGTCACTGATTCGACCCAAAGCGGCAACCGAGTTATGATAAAATGTCCAGATTGTGCGTTTTCATGAGTTTTCGATCGTCATATATTTCATTTCCATTTATCACAGAGTTCCCAAAATCACATATAAGGTGTGTTAGAGTGTCTAGTTTCGTAATTTAAAAAAAGCTAAAAACGTAATATTACGTTTTTGGCACTCAACGCATGGGAAGGAAAAACGTAATATTACGTTTTTGGCACTCAATCAGTTAAAGGTGTCCTAAATATTTTGGGGTTTTTGTTTATTTGTTGTTTAGCATGCAGACCTTCTCAGTTGAGATTGGGAGTTGGTCTGGAAAAGGTTCACTGACTAACGGCTTCCAGCAGGGGCATAACTAGCAGAGAAGTTAAACTCTAATTGGTGCATTAAACTCTTACCAAATCATTGGTGCAGCAATCATATAAACAAAGGTTTTAAATGCAGTTGTTTACTCAGTTCCAAAGAGATACACGTCCTGTGTGTGTGTGTGTGTGTGTGTGTGTGTGTGTGTGTGTGTGTCCAGATTAGCGATTGTATCGGCTTCATGGCCTCTTGGCCAGACGGACCTGCAGAGCAAATTCCAAATTGGCCAAAGGTTCGTATTGGTATTCTCAGGCTACTGCAGTTGTGGAGTATTTGAATTTTGCACAAATACAACATTTGGATTTGTTTACAAACTGGCAAAACATTTCCAAGGGGCCATGTCGACTGACAAGGGAATATTACACAATTTAATACAAATAGTAGGCTATTGAAAAATTGCCGTAAAGCAAATGGGTTCACAGCTTCCTTACTGACCAATCACAGGTGGTCAGGGTGGGTGGTCTGACATCTGACACCTTTAACCATCAGCACAGGCACCCCCCAGGGCTGTGTTTTGAGTCCTCTGCTGTAGAACATCTACACCCATGACTGCAGAGCCGGCTGCAGCAGCAGTCACACCTCCACCATTACACTGCAGAGCCAGCAGCAGCAGCAGCAGTCACACCTCCACCATCACACTGCAGAGCCAGCATCAGCAGTCACACCTCCACCATCACACTGCAGAGCCAGCAAGCGCTTTCCGACATACGTGTAAGACCGGAGGTTCTGCCGATGTTAAACGGTGGGGCCGTATATCTGAACGACATAACCGGTCATATGGAAGTCCGAATTCACCCGGTGTTTATACTACCCCCGACCTAGTATTTCCTCCGGACATTATGTAAATGTGCTGTGTCTGAACGAGGCATAGAACATGCGGTTAAAATTCACACCTAGTGAGAGGGCGTGTTGGTGACGTTTCTTTCGTGCGTCCATGTGGTTAGATCTGACTTAAATGCCAGTTATGATGGAGTGGCATAGTGCTGTCCAGAAAATCTCCGACATGGAAAGATGCAGACATCACGGAGCTACTATCCATGAGGGCATACAACATTTTGATAAAACACATGAAGGGAATGGCACGTTGTAGCCTACAACTGCATGGCAAGGCCAAACGAATTCAAAAGACTGAATCATCATAAGCAGAAGGCGCTGAAAAGGCAGTAGCCTACAGCGACGTCGTTGACGACAATAACATTTAATAAATTGTTAGCCAACACGGTTTTCTGTTCATTGATAGCCTTAGGCAGAATTAGGCTACAGAAAAGAATACAGGATTTTTTTCTCTCCCGGCAGTAAAGACAGTAGATTCGTGTTTAAAATTAAATGAAAACTAAAGGTAGGCTATAGGCTAATTATGCATATGACCATCCAGAGGAGGCTGGTGATCTGTCAAAAATGATGAAGATCGTAAGATACAGATGGTTTTATTGTTGCGGTCATTATTACCACAAACACGAATTGACAACGAAACCATGGCGATCGTGGGTTATATCTTGCCTGCTTATTATGCACAGCCCTGTCAGAACTCCGTGTAGCATGCATACTGGCAGTTTTCATAAACCATCACCAACTAGTTCGCACTTTGGATATATCGTTGGATTGTGAAAAGCCCAATTTCGAATAACTACAACAGATGAGGTAGGATGCATCTTTTGCAATTAGAATTTCGTGTTGGTGAGACCTGTTGCCTATCAGTAGACATGTCATCTCGAGTTCCACGACAGCTTAGCTAGTGCCACCGAAATATGACACTGAAATCCTTTCACTATTGGAGTCGCTCAGATAGAAACAGCTGTAACGTGGTTAGGACACTTTTGCTGTGGAGTGGAGACGCCATAAGTTAGGTGTGGTTTTGACAATCAGAAAAGCAATACTGAAATAGTTTAATGATGTAAAGTCAAGTGCTGGTCTGGTGTGTGTGCACGCAGTTTTTATTGATGAGTCGGAGTGGCAAGGGCATTATAAAACTTCTCGCTCTTAGGCCTACTCGCGTTGAAATGGCGTAGCTGTCTAAATTCAAATCATATCATG
>NW_027468859.1:1830948-1833448 GCF_046254945.1 Alosa pseudoharengus
GCGTTGCGCTGACCTGACCACCCTTTGCAGAGCTTTGCGATTATGAGCGGTGCTGTTACCATACCATGCTGTGATGTTGCCGGTCAGGATGCTCTCAATGGTACAGTGGTAGAAGTTGGTCAGTATTTCACTGTCCACACCGTGTTTGAGGTGTGAGTTGCCATACAGTCATGAATATACAACGAGTACAGCAGGGGGCTTAACACACACCCCTGCGGTACACCAGTGCTGAGTGTTAGAGTGTGCTTGGCCTGTAGGAAAACTGGAGTGGATCTAATGCAGAAGACAGGGAGGATGTAATATGATCTTTAACTCTCAAAACACTTCATAACAACAGAGGTCAGAGCAGCAGGTCACTCTCTCTCTCTACCTCCATCTACATCTCCATCTCTCTCTCTCATTTTCTCTCTCCCTGTCTCTCTCTCTCACTTTCTCTCTCTACCTCCATCTACATCTCTCTCTCTCTTTCTCCATCTCCCTCTCTCTCCCTGCCTCTCTCTCGCACTCTCTCTCTCTACCTCCATCTACATCTCCATCTCTCTCTCTCACTCTCTCTCTCCCTGCCTCTCTCTCTCACTCTCTCTCTGTAGAACTGGCCAGTGGAAGGTGTTTTGGAGGAGTGGACTCAGAAGGTAGCCGAAGAGCACAAGCGCCACTGGTAGTTACACACACACACACACACACACACACACACACACACACCGGCCCCAGTGGCTATACACAAAAACTGCTTATACATGAAACTAAAGTCCTCTTATGTACATTTGTGTGTGTGTGCGTGTTTGTGTGTGTGTGTGTGTGTGTGTGTCCCAGTCGAATGCAGACAGCCGAGGCTGAGCTCCTTTATATAAAGGAAGTGGAGAAACTAGATGGCTTTGGCCAGGAAAGCTTCGCTGCAAAGGTAATTTGAATTTGTCTATGCACACATACAGTATAAACATACTTCAAACACTCATTTTCTCTCACACACACACACACACACACACACACACACACACACACACACACAGACACACACATTGAACCCCGGATTCCCACGTCTCAGAACGTAACTCTAACCATTAAGCCATCTACTTCCACTTTTCAGTGTGAGTTTGCAGGGAGACTAACCCTTATACTTCATAGGCCTGCAATCACTACATTTCTGTTAGCTAACAAACTGGTGGTTGAATGTGTAAATAAAACACAACTTTTTTCATCTAAAACTTAATTTGAACAGATATTAGTGCTGAAACCGTTCAGAGATGTGATATTTCGCCAAATTTGGTTTTACTCATTTTGAGTAGGCCTAAACTGTTCGCCAAAGGCCATCGTCTCTGGCCCTAGCTTGATAAAAAAAAAGTAGGCTCTGATTTAGCCTAGTCTACTGTATGACTTCAACAAGGTGATCTTTCGTATCGTTCTGTAGCTTACAGTATCAATCACACTGCCGCTTGCAACGCCTCTGAATGCAGTTTGCTGACCTGTTTACCGGCAATGCTACAGTGGACTTAAGCTGCCACCTTGTGGCGATGAGTTGTAATACATTTCACGCAGCTGCGTGAATCATGGAAAGCGCGAATGAAGTGGCCACTTGAAAATGGGACCCACTGTAATCATACTTCATTTTCCATTATTCATTAGCTATATGCATAGTGCATTCATGCTTCAGTGTGTGAGAGTGTGTGACAGAGAGAGTGTGTGTGTGTGGCGGAGTGTGTCTGTGTGCTCTGGCAGTGACAGTCCAACATACTCTCTGTCTCTCTCTTACCCTGTGTGTGTGTGTGTGTGTGTGTGTGTGTCTCAGGATAACCACACCAACGATATCTTCATCGGTGTGTCCTTCATCGGAGTGTTTGTCAAACATAGGAATGGGAGGTCCATCATGCTCCACAGGTGAAACACACAAACACACACACATGCAGCACACACACACACACACACACACACACACACAGACACACACACACACACACACACATACACACACACACACACAGACACAGACACACACACACACACACACACACACACACACACATACACACACACACATACATACAGTACACACAAACACACACACATGCAGCACACACACACACACACACACACACACACAGACACACACACACACACACACACACACACACACACACACACATACACATGCCTGATGTTGAATTTCCCTCTCCGATGCCTTTGTGTAACCTTGGTTGACCTTGACGGCTCCCACAGATGGAAGGACATCGGCACCATCGCTCACAACAAGTCGGTCATCACCGTGGAGATCACCAGCAGAGACGACACCATCATGTTCCACACGGTATGGTGGACAGTAGGGTTGGGCACCGAAACACAGTTCTAATATGGCACCGGTGCCGACGCAAACGGTAGTAACTGCATCGAATAACAACATAGATTTCGGTGCCTCATTTCGGTGCTTAAATAGCGTTTTTTAAATGTATTTTTTTTATACGTGGCATCACTGCATGTCATGCGCCATCTCTAACGTCTTGCTCTG
>NW_027468859.1:1838448-2023448 GCF_046254945.1 Alosa pseudoharengus
TGTGTGTGTGTGTGTGCGTATGTGTGTGTGTGTGTGTGAGTGTGTGAGTGTGTGAGTGTGTGTGTGTGTGTGTGTGTGTGTGTGTGTGTGTATGTGTGTGTGTGTGTGTGCGCGTATGTGTGTGTGTGTGTGTGTGTGTATGTATGTGTGTGTGTGTGTGTGTGTGTGTGTTCACGAGTCTCTCCCTGTGTTTCAGCCCAGGCCCCAGTCCTGCATCCTACAGTATGCTGACCATTACCAAGATACCCAGAGCTCCCAAGGTACACACACACACACACATTCATACACACACACATACGCACATACACACAGAATCTATTCTTTTGACAGGATGCGTTTCTCTTTTAAATGCCACCAAATGCCTGATAGATTTATTACATGAAAATGCGCTGTACTATTCTTCTTAAAGGAACACGCCACCCAATGTCAGTAGTAATATATGTTCTTACCTTAACTTTCACGAGTTGAATCATACCTCTCCCGTGTCGGTACGTGCACTCAAACGCTCTGGTGCGCGGCTGGCCTGTGTTAGCATGTTGCTATGCTAGCGGGCTTTGCCGTAACTAAGCGTAGAAGTAATAAAAAACATCCACATTTTCCCGACTTAAATACAGTTGCACGAGTAGTTGATAGAAATGCTACGGCCACACAACATGAAACGTGGCGATTTTCCAAGCGAATAAACAGGAGAACTACAATGTGTGGCGCAATAGCACTTGGGAGTACTTGCCACCTGCAGCAACTGCCAGTCTCAGGCTTTAAGCATACAAACTGGCCCTATTAAGACTACACATCCTGTTCAACTGCTTCCTCTGCCAAAAACTGTTTCAAAATAAAAGTCCTCACTACAATTATTCACTGTTAAACAATTTAACCCTTTAAACTACTGAACTTTTTAACTGTTTAGCCATTGCAACAGTCACTTGTAATCAACTATGACTCCTACCCACTGTAGCTAGTTAGCATGGTTAGCATAGTTAGCATGTTAGCATTGTTAAACAGTCTACTTTTAAACTATCAACTTTTATTAAGCTATGCAACCACCATGTCTATCCTAGCATCAACATAGTAACCATGTCTGTATTATCTATTTTAACTATACATGATATTTTACATCACAACTTTTGCATTTTCATGCACTGGTAATTCCTTGGAATTGCATTTCTAGTATTTATTGTGTGTGTGTGTGTGTGTGTGTGTGTTTGTGCATGTGTGTGTATGTGCGTGCGTGTGTGTGTGTGTGTGTGTGTGTGTGTGTATCCTAATTGTGTGTTGTCTATGGCGCCCCCTGCAGACAGCATCTTCCATGACGACCCGTACTTTAAGTCGGAGAGCAGCCTTGACCGCTGTGTTCTGGACCTGGGCTTCCGTAACGGCGGCGCGGTTCTGAACGGCAGCATGTGCAGCAGCCCGAGCGTGAGCTCGCTGAACCGCTCGCAGACCTTCACGCAGGCGTCGCCCATCTCGCTGTCCACGTCCAGCCTGAGCACGGCCGCTGGAGACTTCCCCGCCGCGAGCGGTCAGCGCCACTCGGCCGTGCTGCCGCCCTCCTACCGGCCCACGCCCGAGTACGACGCCGTGATGCGGCAGAAGCAGCGCAGGCTCCTCCCCTCCTCTGCGCAGCACTCGGCCAATCAGCACGCGCCACAGCGCCGCTCCGCCGACAGCCACAGCCTATCGCTGCGCAGCCTCAACATCAGCCACGCCCACGCCTACCGCCACCCCGAGGCGCTGGTCAACAGCCAGCCGGAGATCCGCGAGCGTGCGGGGGGGCTCTACCACGGCGGGGGGCAGTACGGGGGGGTGGCGGGCGGCGGGGGGCATCCGCTGGGCTACGGGGGCATGGGGGGGCATCACGCCGGACCTCTGCCCGGGCCACACGCGGGGGGCACTGGGGGCATGATGGGCTGCCGCTCGGGGGGCCTGGCGTCCGGCGGAGGGGGGGGCAGCGCCATCTCCCACACGGTCAGCACGCCCGAGCTGGCCAATCCCATGCAGCCGTGCGGAGGAGGAGGGGGCGGGGGTGCGGGCGGGGGTGTCGGGGGGGGTAACGGGGGGCCGGGCGGCGGCGGAGGGGGCAGTAACGTCCACTCAGGGCAGCACGGCTACGCGGCCGGGGGGGGCAGTGGGGGGCACATGCTGCGGAACCACCTGTCGCGCCCCCCCCCGCCCCCCCCGGCGTTCCGTCCGGCCACCTCCACGCCGGACCTGGTCAGCCTGCGCCAGCGCTGGCTGGGGGGCAGCAGCCCCGAGCTCCTCCACGCCCAGAAGCTCCCGCTCGCCGTGCCCAGAACCTTCCAGCCCGACAGCTGCGCCGTCGTACGCCAGTCCCTGCAGGAGGCCAGCGCTACGCTCACCCCCCCCACGTCCTCCTCCTCCGGCCCGGGCGCGGCCCAGCGCCGGGCCAACCTCAGCAAGCGCCACAGCATGGAGGTGGTGCCCCTGGGGGGAGGGGGAGGGGCCGGGAGGGCAGGGGGAGGGGCCACGGGGGCCGCCGGCCAATCACAGCGGCCACTGCTGCGCCGGAACACGCTGCTGGCCTGCTCGGCTCCTCCCACCCAGCCCCAGGCCCCCAAGGAGGCGTCCTCGCAGATGCCCGCTCAGAACGCCGAGGCGTACCAGCACCAGAAGAGCCTGTCCAACGCCACCATGCTGGTGCACAGCAGCGAGAGCGACAGCGAGGACGAGGAGGACGAGGACGAGGACGAGGCGCTCGAGCTGGACGTGCGCATCCCCGGTCTCCACGACGACATCAGCGCACAGCTGCAGGCTGCGCTGGCCAAGCTGCCCAGCAAGCCCCCGCCGGACTACCCTGGACCCCCCCGGCACAGCGGCCGCAGCCAGCGCCAGGAGCAGCCACCGCACCCCCCCCACACACACACACACACGCACACACACACACACACACACACGCCGACCGGCGGCGGTGGTGGCGGCGGCACGGGGACCTTGACGCGCGGGGAGCAGCCGGGGCTCGGACCGTCCATCTCGGAGCCAGACCTGACCAGCGTCAAGGAACGCGCGCGCAAGGAGCCGGTCAAGGAGCGCCCCGTGTCCGAGATGTTCTCCATCGAGGACAGCATCGTGGAGAGAGAGATCGCACAGAGGGTGAGCACTCAGTGTGTGTGTGTGTGTGTACGAGTTTGTGAGTGTGTGTGTGGCTGTGTGTATAGCTGAGAGGTTTTGGGTGTGCTCTTTGCAGTCCCCAGAGTGTGTGTGTGTGGCTGTGTGTTTGTGTGTGTGTGTGTCTGTAGTGTTTAGTTCCAGATGTTATTTTATAGTGTTTAGTTCCAGTTGTGATTTGATAGTGTTTAGTTCCAGATGTGATTTGATAGTGTTTAGTTCCAGATGTGATTTTATAGTGTTTAGTTCCAGATGTGATTTTATAGTCTTTACTGTAGTTCCAAATGTGATTTTATAGTCTTTAGTTCCAGATGTGATTTTATAGTGTTTAGTTCCAGATGTGATTTTATAGTGTTTAGTTCCAGATGTGATTTTATAGTTTTTAGTTCCAAATGTGATTTTTTAGTCTTTAGTTCCAGATGTGATATTATAGTCTTAGTAACCTTAGTGTGTTTTAGATGTGTCTGTTGTGTGTGTTAGATGTGTGTGTGTGTTGTGTACATGCATATGTGTGTGATGTGTGTTATATGTGTGTGTGTGTGTGTTGTGTACATGCAGATGTGTGTGTTGTGTACATGCAGATATGTGTGATGTGTGTTAGGTTATTGTGTTGTGTACATGCAGATGTGTGTGTGTGTGTATAATGTGTGTGTGTGCGTGTGTGTGTAGACACTGGAGCATCAGCAGCAGATGTGTGTGTGTGTGTGTAATGTGTGTGTGTGTATAATGTGTGTGTGTGTGTGTGTGTGTGTAGACACTGGAGCGTCAGCAGCAGATGTGTGTGTGTATAATGTGTGTGTGTGTGTATAATGTGTGTGTGTGTGTGTGTGTGTATAATGTGTGTGTGTGTGTAGACACTGGAGCGGCAGCAGCAGATGTGTGTGTGTATAATGTGTGTGTGTGTGTGTGTGTATTATAGACACTGGAGCGGCAGCAGCAGATGTGTGTGTATAATGTGTGTGTGTGTAGACACTGGAGCGGCAGCAGCAGATGTGTGTGTATAATGTGTGTGTGTGTGTATAATGTGTGTGTGTGTGTGTAGACACTGGAGCGGCAGCAGCAGATGTGTGTGTATAATGTGTGTGTGTGTGTGTGTGTGTGTGTGTAGACACTGGAGCGGCAGCAGCAGATGTGTGTGTATAATGTGTGTGTGTGTGTGTGTGTGTGTGTAGACACTGGAGCGGCAGCAGCAGATGTGTGTGTATAATGTGTGTGTGTGTGTGTGTGTGTGTAGACACTGGAGCGGCAGCAGCAGATGTGTGTGGACAGCCCAAAGCGCCCCCTACTGGCCAATGGCATGTACGCCACGCGCATGCCCGCCACAGACGGTCGCCACGGAGATGCCATCGCCAAGGCCAACACTGATGAGAGGGTGAGTGTGTGTGTGAGACAGAAAAGAACCGCTCTACTGACCAGAGGGTGTGTGTGTGTGTGTGTGTGTCTATCATAATCCTCTCTGTGTGCAGTGTAAGACTCTAGAGCGTAGATTCACACACACACACACACACACACACACACACACACACACACACACTATTCCAATCCTCTCTCTGTGTGTGTGTGTGTGTGTGTGTGTGTGCAGTGTAAGATTCTGGAGCGCAGGCTTGAGGATGACCAGCTGCTGGACGAGTACGAGCAGGTGCCCAAGAAGCAAACTGACGCTGTGGTCACCACGGCAATGCTGCCGGACAACGCCGAGCGCAACCGCTTCAGGGACGTGGTTCCGTATGAGGACAACCGGGTAGAACTCGTCCCAAACAAGGAGAACAACACAGGATACATAAACGCCTCGCACATCAAGGTGACATGAGAACCTTACAGAACCTTACACAGTTACCATTCTCATCTCATCAATCGAATGGACACGAATCACATGCATAGCAAAACAAATTGAATCAAAATCGGAATAGTGAAGTCTGGCCAAATCTAATCTAAGTGTTATAGTGGAAATATGGTTAAATCTAATCTAAGTGGGAATATGGTTTAAATCTAATCTAAGTGGGAATATGGTTAAATCTAATCTAAGTGTCATAGTGTGAATATGGTTAAATCTAATCTAAGTGTGAATATGGTTCAATCTAATCTAAGTGTGAATATGGTTCAATCTAATCTAAGTGTTAATATGGTTCAATCTAATCTAAGTGTTATAGTGGGAATGTTCAGGTCCATCCACACGCACAGCTATGCTAGCTGCACCCATCCACACGCACTAGCTAGCACCCATCCACATGCGCTAGCTAGCACTCATCCACACACACAGCTATGCTAGCTGCACCCATCCACATGCACAGCTATGCTAGCTGCACCCATCCACACGCACAGCTCTGCTAGCTGCACCCATCCACACACGCTAGATAGCACCCATCCACACGCACAACTATGCTAGCTGCACCCATCCACACGCACTAGCTAGCACCCATCCACACGCACAGCTATGCTAGCTGCACCCATCCACACGCACAGCTATGCTAGCACTCATCCACACGCACAGCTATGCTAGCTGCACCCATCCACACGCACAGCTATGCTAGCTGCACCCATCCACATGCACAGCTATGCTAGCTGCACCCATCCACACGCACTGCTATGCTAGCTGCACCCATCCACACGCACAGCTATGCTAGCACCCATCCACACGCACTGCTATGCTAGCTGGCACCCTCTGGTGTGTTGATTACAGTTTTTTCACTTGTTTACACGCAATTTTGAAAACCGGGTTCTTTTTAAAAAAATATAATCACAATTATCCAAACACCACACTCAATTTGCATAATTCCTAGATTGTTTGCAAAATGGCACACTTCAGTCAAAACATACACCCTTCAGTCAAAATATATACACTTCAGTCAAAACATATACACATATTTGTGAAAATGCTATTAGTTTTCATTTAACCAACACAGTCCTCAATGATCAGACACTATTGCAGCCAGTTTCACACTGCTGTGATAAATAAAAAACACATTTGTAAAAAAACTAATGTTAGGAAATAGCATGTGCTAGATTTTTGGCCAGACATTGTTATGTAAGGGATAATTTAGATGACAAAAAAAAATAGTGACAAACCCACAACATTCTTCATGATTCGTTTAAGATATAGGGAGAATGTACACAAATAGGCCCACTATAAACTTACCAAGCACTGCACAACACTGATGCTGCACACTGAATATTTCAAGTATTTATTTCAATACTTACAGTATTTCCTACCATAATCAGTTGCAGTAATCAACCAACAATGAAATCAAAGAAACAAATAAAATCTGTAGACAAATAAAAATTACTGCATGAAGTACATACACTTTGACTCTGAAGAAAAACTACTGTAAAAGCTGCTGCCTTTTATAGCACACCTGAGTGCTGCATTTTTAAATTAGCAGATGAGTGCTTCCACACCTGGTGGATGTGATTATACAATTCCTTCATTAGTGTGGTCATTTGCTTTGTAATGACAAGGAAGTAACCTCACAATCCTTATCTGTGTCTAAGGTGTGAAAAAGTGTGTAGAGTTTTACAAATCACTGTGTGTAATGTTTTGCAAAAAGGGTGAAGCAGACATTGTGTGTAATGCTGTGCAAATCTGTGTAGGTGTTTTGCTCTTTGGAGTAGAATTTTGCAAATTGTGTGGAAGTTTTTATTTTAGTGTGTAAACAATCGTAAAAAACTGTAATGTTGATATTTCAACATCAGCGCCACCCAGTGGCTTTGAGAGGCGAGTGCTTCACTTGCTTTGGCAGCAACATCAGCGCCACCCAGTGGCTTTGAGAGGCGAGTGCTTCACTTGCTTTAGCAGCAATATATGTGTTGTGTGTATGTACAGTGTTTGTTTGTTTGTTAGCTAATATTAATTTATTTGTGTGTGTCTGTGTGTGTGTGTGTGTGTGTGTGTGTGTGTGTGTGTGTGTATGTGTGTGTGTATAGGTGACTATCCATGGAGAGGAGTGGCACTACATTGCCACACAAGGTCCTCTGACCAACACCTGCCAGGACTTCTGGCAAATGGTTTGGGAGCAGGGGGTCAACGTCATCGCCATGGTGACCGCCGAAGAGGTGCGCCCCATCTTAACATGTTGACTGGGAGAGAGAGGGAGGGAGAGGGAGAGAGAGAGAGAGAGAGAGAGAGAGAGAGAGAGAGAGAGAGAGGGAGGGACAGAGAGAGAGGGAGGGAGATAGAGAGAGAGAGAGTGAGGGAGAGAGAAAGGGGGATAGAGAGAGGGAGAGAGATAGAGAGAGAGGGAGGGAGAGAAAGAGAGAGGGGGATAGAGAGAGAGGGAGAGAGAGAGAGAGAGAGAGAGTGAGGGAGATAAAGAGAGAGAGAGGGAGGGAGAGAGAGAGAGTGAGGGAGGGAGATAAAGAGAGAGAGGGAGAGAGAGAGAGAGAGTGAGGGAGGGAGATAAAGAGAGAGAGGGAGAGAGAGAGAGGGAGAGAGAGAGAGAGTGAGGGAGATAAAGAGAGAGAGGGAGAGAGAGAGAGAGTGAGGGAGGGAGATAAAGAGAGAGAGGGAGAGAGAGGGGGGGAGATAAAGAGAGAGAGGGAGAGAGAGGGGGGGGTTGAAGAGAGGAAAAAAAGAAAGAGAAACATGATGAGATGAGCCAAACAGAGACAGGCTTGCACTGTACACATGTGTAATGTATGCATTATGTGTGTGTGTTTGTGTGTGTGTGCGTGTGTGTACATCTGTGTGTGTGTGTGTGTGTGTGTGTGTGTGTGTGTGTGCGTGTGTGTGTGTGTGTACATCTGTGTGTGTGTGTGTGTGTGTACATCTGTGTGTGTGTGTGTGTGTGTGTGTGTGTGTGTGCATGTGGTCACCCTCAGGAGGGGGGAAAGAGTAAAAGTCACCGCTACTGGCCCAAGCTGGGCTCCAAACACAACTCGGCGACCCACGGCAAGTTCAAGGTCACCACCAAGTTCCGCACCGACTCTGGCTGCTACGCCACCACCGGCCTGAAAGTGCGCCACCTGCTGTCCGGCCAGGAGAGGACCGTCTGGCACCTGCAGTACACAGACTGGCCCGACCAGGGCTGCCCCGAATACGTCCAGGGCTTCCTCTGTAAGTGTGTGTGTGTGTGTGTGTGTGTGTGTGTGTGTGTGTGTGTGTATGTGTGTACGCAAAGCTTCCTATGTAAGTGTGAGTGTGTGTGTGTGTGTGTGTGTGTGTGTGCAAAGCTTCCTATGTAAGTGTGTGTGTGTGTGTGTGTGTCCGCAAAGCTTCCTATATAAGTGTGTGTGTGTGTGTGTGTGTGTGTGTGTGTGTGTGCAAAGCTTCCTCTGTAAGTGTGTGTGTGTGTGTGTGTGTGTGTGTGTGTGTGCGCAAAGCTTCCTCTGTAAGTGTGTGTGTGTGTGTGTGTGTGTGTGTGTGTGCGCAAAGCTTCCTATGTAAGTGTGTGTGTGTGTGTGTGTGTGTGTGTGTGTGCGCAAAGCTTCCTATGTAAGTGTGTGTGTGTGCAAAGCTTCCTCTGTAAGTGTGTGTGTGAGTGTGCAAAGCTTCCTCTGTAAGTGTGTGTGTGTGTGTGTGCGTGTGTGTGCGCAAAGCTTCCTCTGTAAGTGTGTGTGTGTGTGTGCGCAAAGCTTCCTATGTAAGTGTGTGTGTGTGTGTGTGTGCGCGCAAAGCTTCCTATGTAAGTGTGTGTGTGTGTGTGTGTGTGCGTGTGCGCAACGCTTCCTCTGTAAGTGTGTGTGTGTGTGTGTGTGTGTGTGTGTGTGTGTGTGTGTGTGTGCGCGCAAAGCTTCCTCTGTAAGTGTGTGTGTGTGTGTGTGTGCGCGCAAAGCTTCCTCTGTAAGTGTGTGTGTGCGCAAAGCTTCCTATGTAAGTGTGTGTGTGTGTGTGTGTGTGCGCAAAGCTTCTTATGTGTGTGTGTGTGTGTGTGTGTGTGTGTGCGCAAAGCTTCCTATGTAAGTGTGTGTGTGTGTGTGTGTGTGCGCAAAGCTTCCTATGTGTGTGTGTGTGTGTGTGTGTGTGTGTGTGCTCAAAGCTTCCTATGTGTGTGTGTGTGTGTGTGTGTGTGTGTGTGTGTGCTCAAAGCTTCCTATGTGAGTGTATGTGTGTGTGTGGTTGTGTGTGTGTGTGCAAAGCTTCCTATGTGAGTGTGTGTGTGTGAGTGTGTGTGTGGTTGTGTGTGTGTGCGCAAAGCTTCCTATGTGAGTGTGTGTGTGTGGTTGTGTGTGTGTGCGCAAAGCTTCCTATGTGAGTGTGTGTGTGAGTGTGTGTGTGGTTGTGTGTGTGTGCGCAAAGCTTCCTATGTGAGTGTGTGTGTGGTTGTGTGTGTGTGCGCAAAGCTTCCTATGTGAGTGTGTGTGTGAGTGTGTGTGTGTGTGCAAAGCTCCCCACGGAGGCCATGCAGCGAAAAGAGGAGGCGTGTTCCTCTGAGCAACATACGTGTATATTGCACGTTACGCCCAAACCACACCCATAATTAATGTAGCTACTTCAGACCACCCCACCAACAGTCATTTATGGTAAAATAGCAACAGCACCCGAGATCCACCCAGAAAGCTACTTGCGCTTTGCGTTTGATACTTGCGTTTCAGATCGCTAAGATAGCGCCCACTATCACACTCCATCCCTCTCTGTTTCACACACACACTCCATCCCTCTCTGTTTCACACACACACTCACATTCCTCTGTGTGTGTGTGTGTGTGTGTGTGTGTGTGTGTGTATGTGTGTGTGTGTGTGTGTGTGTGTGTGTATGTGTGTGTGTATGTGTGTATGTGTGTATGTGTGTGTGTGTATGTGTGTATGTGTGTGTATGTGTGTATGTGTGTGTGTGTGTGTGTGTATGTGTGTGTGTGTGTGTGTGTGTGTGTGTGTGTGTGTGTGTGTTGCAGCGTACCTGGAGGAGATCCAGTCAGTGCGGCGCCACACCAACAGCATGCTGGACCCGTCGCGTAGCCTGCGCCCCCCGGTGGTGGTGCACTGCAGTGCAGGCGTGGGCCGCACGGGAGTCGTCATCCTCACCGAACTCATGATCTGCTGCCTCGAGCACAATGAGGTGGGTGTGTGTGCGTGGGTGTGTGTGTACGTGGGTGTGTGCGTGGGTGTGCGTGTGCCTGTGTGTATGTGTGTGTGTTTGTGTGTGTGTATGTGTGTTAAAGTTGATGGTAACCTGTTATTATGTGTTCTTGTACAGTTGTGTGGTTATTTATGGGGTGTGCGGTAGTAGCCTTTTTCATATGATTGAATGAACGAGTTTTAAAAGTCTCCCTCTTTCCCTCCCTCTATATGTGTTCCCCCTCTCCCTCTCTCTCTCTCTCTCCCTCTCTCTGTTCTCTCTCCCCCTCTCTCTCTCCCTCTCTCTCTGTTCTCTGCTCTCCCCCTCCCTCTCTCTCTCCCTCTCTCTCCCTCTCTCTCTCTGTTCTCTCTCCTCTCTCTCTCCCTCTCTCTCTCTGTTCTCTCCATCTGTGCCAGAGGGTGGAGGTTCCCATCATGTTGAACAGACTGAGGCACCAGAGGATGCTGATGGTGCAGACGCCGTCTCAGTACAAGTTTGTCTACCAGGTCCTCATACAGTTCCTCAAGAACTCCCGGCTCATCTAGAACCCAATCTGGAACCCCCGCGGAACCGGCTCATCTAATCCCTAACGCAGAACCAACAGTATCCCCTGCGGAACCAGCTAATGCAATCCCAAAATGGAACCAACAGTGTCACCCGCGGAACCAGCTCATCTAATCTACCGCGTAACCCAGAACTAATATGTCGCAGTGGAACCTGGAGTGTTAGGACCCTCCAACGTTCCACAGTAGAACACTCCGGGGTGCCTGGCGCTCCTCTGGTTCTGCTTGGTTCTTTCTTTGTTGTCCGCTGCTGTTCTGCGTTGCGTCGTGGATTGGCTTTCTGTTTTTGTTTGTTTGTTTGTTTGTTTGTTTGTTGGCCATGGGCTGAGAGAGAAGCTGATAACCGATGCAAGATTATGGTCCAGATTAGCTTTTCCTCTGTGTCAGAGAGAGAGAGAGAGTGTGTGTGTGTGTGTGTGTGTGTGTGGATGATTGATGAGTGTGTGTCACTAAGCTCCTGGACAGAGACCAATGTACCCCACACAAACATGATGGTGATGATGATGATGATGATGATGATGATGATGATGATGATGGTGATGATGATGATGATGATGGTGATGATGATGATGATGATGATGATGATGATGGTGATGATGATGATGATGATGATGGTGATAATGATGATGATGATGACGATGATGATGACGATGATGATGACGATGATGATGATGACGATGGTGATGATGATGATGATGGTGATGATGATGATGATGACGATGATGACGTTGATGATGACGATGATGGTGGTGATGATGATGATCAACAATTTTTATATATTTTTCATATAAATTCTTATTTTGTAATATTGGGGAATCATTTCTTAAATCATTTCAGTGACGTGTACTAGATGCAGAGCTCGTATAAAAGTGTTAAAGCTGGTCATTGCCATATTCTTTTGAAACACACTTCATAATGTTGCTCTTAGTCAGAGACCTCAGAGACCATGTGTGAGTCGTGAGCAGGAAAGGAGCCCAGTGACCTGTGTGTGTGTGAGTGTGTGTGTGTGTGTGTGTGTGTACATAGCAGCTCAATGGTACCTATCCTGTGTGTGTGTGTGTGTGTGTGTGTGTAGCAGCTCAATGGTACCTCTCCTCCCACTTCCTCCCTTGAGGCCATTACTCTGAGTCTGTCCTCGTTGTCTGAGACATTTCAATATGTAATATTTGTATGGATATTTTATTTTTTAATTTATTCTTTTTTAACTCTTTGCCTTGTGAATGGCAGTCTGATATCTGCCATCCACCCACCTGGGATGTCTGGGGCCCTTCACCCCTCTCCTGCCCAGAGAGAGTGCAGGAGTCTGGGGCCCTTCAGCCCTCTCAAAGACCTGTCCTCTCCCTCAGGCAGGGGTGAGGGTTGTGGGGTATCTCTGGGCAGGGGTGAGGGGTGTGGGGTACCTATGGGCAGTGGTCAGGAGTGTGGGGTACCTCTGTCCCTCTTGGCAGTGGTGTGGGGTACCTATGACCCTCTACTCTCTGGGTGGACACCAGTCTGACCTTCTTTCATGTTAGCTATTCCTGAAGTTCAGAGTATGTAGCCATGACCTCACCTGGGGTCAGTTACACCTGAGTGCAGCTCCGGAGAGCTTACCTGGGGTCAGTTACACCTCACCTGGGGTGAGATACACCTGAGTGCAGCTCCAGAGAGCTCACCTGGGGTCAGTTACACCTCACCTGGGGTCAGTTACACCTCACCTGTGGTCAGTTACCCCTGAGTGCAGCTCCAGAGAGCTCACCTGGGGTGAGTTACACCTGAGTGCAGCTCTAGAGACGTCACCTGGGGTGAATTACACCTGAGTGCAGCTCCAGATAGCTCACCTGTGGTCAGTTACACCTGAGTGCAGCTCTAGAGACGTCACCTGGGGTGAGTTACACCTGAGTGCAGCTCCAGATAGCTCCTCAAAGTTACTTCCTTGTCCGCCATCTTAGCGCCACTGTTAGTGCTCTAGTCAGTCTGTTCTGCACATGCACAAAAGTCAGTTTAACCAGATATGGTTCCTCAAATGAATTGTTCTAAAGGACCTTTGGTGGAACATCTCGTGGGGCCCTGCCTGACCTGTATCATGCATCAGAGACTTTTACCACAGCTAAAGGGAGGTAGCAAAGGTCAAAGGTTAAAGAGCCGCGCAAAGCACTTAAGAATCTAGACAGAAGAGTCCCTCAGGCCGAAGTGTACGGTTAGAGACTTGAGGACGTCGGTATGATCAGAGACTTGAGGACATCTGTAGAATCAGAGTCTTGAGGACAAGAGACTTGAGGACATCTGTATGATCAGCGTCTGTAGGATCAGAGACTTGAGGACGTCGGTATGATTTGACTCAGACAAACAACAACAATGCTCTCGGTGGCCTTGAGTCCTTATAATCCCTCTCGGTGGCCTTGAGTCCTCATAATCCCTCTCGGTGGCCTTGAGTCCTCATAATCCCTCTCTCTCCGGACTGGTGGTCACCTTGTTCCTGTAAAACATTTTTTCCCATCTCCATGCGCAGGTGCCTGTGCCATGCAAAACAGATTGGACCTAGTGTGTGTGGCATAGTGTGTGTGTGTGTGTGGCGTAGTGTGTGTGTGTGTGTGTGGCCTAGTGTGTGTGTGTGTGTGGCGTAGTGTGTGTGTGTGTGTGGCGTAGTGTGTGTGGCGTAGTGTAGTGTGTGTGGCATAGTGTGTGTGGCGTAGTGTGTGTACTGGGCTTGTGCAGGATAAAACAACAAGAACACGAGAATCAAAACCTTTGACAGGAAAAGTGCTGCAAATGTGATCTAAGCGTAGTGTGTGTGTATGGCATAAGCCATGTCTTCTTCAGAAAGCTTTATCTGTCTGTATAAACCTGTCCATGAATGTTTCTCATATAGCTATTTCTATTGTTGTTGACGTGGTACTTTTAAAATACTGCAAGTAAACAAAATGACATGCATGCTTTTTAATATTGATACGTGTACCTTTAAGGGTTAATATTGATACGTGTACCTTTCAAAATCTCCAAAGGGGATGATGTTGGTCTTGTGCTCTTCAGTGCAACAGTGCACCTCCTCCTCCTCTCACTCTCTCCCTCCCTCCTCTCCTCACTCTCCCTCCTCCTCTCTCCCTCCCTCCTCTCCCTCCTCCTCTCCTCTCTCCCTCCCTCCTCTCCTCCTCCTCTCACTCTCTCCCTCCTTTCCTTCTCCTCCTCTCCTCACTCTCCCTCCCTCCTCCTCTCCTCCTCCTCTCACTCTCTCCCTCCTTTCCTTCTCCTCCTCTCCTCACTCTCCCTCCCTCCTCCTCACCCTCCTCCTTATCTCCTTTTCTTTTCCTCTCTTCTTCTCCTCCTCTCTTCTTCTCCTCCTCTCTTCTTCTCCTCTCTTCTCCTCCTCTCTTCTTCTCCTCCTCTCTTCTTACCCTCTTCCTGTCTCTGTCTTCCTCTCCTTTGCATCTGTCACTCTTCTCCTCTTCCTCATCTCAGCATCCTCTTCCTCTTCTCATCCTCCTCTCCTCTGTATCTTCTCCTCTTCTCTTCATTCCATTCACTCATTCCAACTCTTTATTGACAGAATATTCCCAGATCAAGTCTCCATGTGTTTTGTGTACATATGTTTTGTATATGCTTTGCAAGTGCATCAGATCTGTTTGTGTCCCATATTCATAAGCTGTCATACTGGCCTATTATGCAATAAAGCCTTATTTTCTCTAGGCCTGCTCTCTATCTGGTCTGGGTTAGGGATTGGGTTAAAATAGTATGCAATAAACCCATATTTGCTCTCTATCTGGTCTGGGTTAGGGATTGGGTTAAAATATTATGCTCTATCTGGTCTGGGTTAGGGATTGGGTTAAAATAGTATGCAATAAACCCTTATTTGCTCTGTGCCTGGTCTGGGTTAGGGATTGGGTTAAAATAGTATGCAATGAAGCCTTATTTGCTCTCTATCTGAGACTGTAAAATGCATAACAGATATTGGAGTACAATTAACAAACCCATTTACTGTAGCTGTCTATGATTTAACTGTCTTCGTTTTCACAATTTAAGACAATCCCTTGCCATACTTTGTTATTTAAACGTTCAAACACTTGAGATTGTTAAATGGACTTTTTACTGCTAGATGAGATACTAATAATTCCGATGAGTGATCTATCAGTGAAAATTAGTGAAAGACTAATAATTATGTTTCACCACTCAGTTCATCTTATCAAAATCCTCATCATATCGGAGTTTCTAAGTGAAAAGTAACATTTGAAAATAAAAATAGTTGCAGATCTTTTTTTGGGATCTTTCTAGATCAGGTGTTATTTTTAATGTGAATTCCATCCATAGTTTCAGTATTTGACTTGTAACATTTATGATTGAAAAGTGGCACATCACTGATGGGGGAACGTGCATCTATAGAACCCCACTGATGAGGAACGTGCATCTGTAGAACACCACTGGTGGAGAACGTGCATCTATAGAACACCACTGATGGGGAACATGCATCTGTAAAACACTCCTGATGGGGAACATGCATCTGTAAAACACTCCTGATGGGGAACGTGCATCGGCACTTGTTTACATAATTCTTTTGCACTTCAGGTTACATTCATTGGTTTGGTACCTGTACCTGCACAATGACAATTAAGTGGAGTCTAATCAAATCCAGTGTTGGCCACTAGGTGTCAGGCCTGACCTGTGCACTGGCCCCAGTCCCTGATGTTACTCAGTGTCTCCCCCTGGTGCTTAGGGTGCTGCACTGCAGTAGCAGGTCAGTTACAGTAAGATCTAAACTAGTCTGACTCATCATAGTCACTGAAAGGGGCCAACCTGGGATCACACACACACACACACACACACACACACTCTCACACACACACACTATCTCTGATCTGTATTGGAGCAGCACCTGGTCATGATGCTACTGCTAAATAAGATAATGTATACGAAGAACATATTACCGTATTTTCCGGACTATAAGTCGCACTTTTTTTCATAGTTTGGCCGGTCCTGCGACTTATAGTCAGGTGCGACTTATATATGAAAAAAATATATAATTGAACATGTTTTTAAATGTTAATTTATATTAACTGACATGAACCCTACGTGAAACATTACGTCTACAGCCGCGAGAGAGCGCTCTCAAATGCACAAGTCCTGTGCACTTTCAGTCAGAGATTAGTGCTGGGCTATGCCTGAAACACACATGCATACCTAAATCAAATTATGGCCGGGATTCTATTTATAGCCGGGCCTCAAATTTGGACAAATAAAAGCTAGTATAATTTTGTTTCAATTTAACTCATAAAAGAGCTCTTCTTAATATTTTACATTGTTGGTTGGTATTTTTGCCAGTGAAAAGTCATTGTCCTACACCATGAGTCTCCAACACGTTGCTCTCATTGCTCTCAAGCTGCATGCCGCCCCCTTCTGAGCTAGAGGCTGAAGAAGTAGCCTACATTTAAACACAATTGTTGCTGCCAGGCATCAGCCTATGAATTTTTATAAAAAAGTAAATCATGCATAATTTAAAAAATAACTACATTTAGGCTATCTTAGACCTCTTTGGCTATACGGAATAAGGTTTCCCTTGCAGCACATGCAGCACATGTTCTATGAATGAATGAAAGCGCGGATACCTTATCTCGCAATAAGTGGATGGCAATCGAAATCCCGACACTATATGAAACTTAATAGTGAGCCATTAAATACCCCACAGATTTCAGTGGTCATCAGTCCCAATATTTAGCAATATAATCAAACAGTCCAAACGTAAATTAAATCTCAAATTGAACATCTGCTTTTGATAGCCTACCCATGCCGCTCCAAACGAAAAGTAGGCCTATGTCTCACAATAAAACGCAAGAAATAAAGGACTATATAGCTGACTTGAATACAAGCCATGGCCAAATAAAGGTGCTGTGCTTTGCGCAGCCTAAATTTGAGGATTTACGAGTCTCCTAAACATTCCTCACCCGTTATCTAGACATGCATGAAAACATTTGAAAACAAAACTCACTGCCATGTAGCCTAATATTTGATCGCTGTTTTGCTACTAATTATCTTTCACGTAATGAATACGCACAGAAAGTGAAAGTAGGCCTACTGTGCGCTCCGTGTCTGTAGCTGTTGATTATAACGTCAAATGGAGAAGTCATCCATGTTCTCTCGCCTTATAGGCGGTCATGCTTCTGTGTTTGCAAACTTCCTGACGGTTCCTGATCGCTAAACGTTTGTTTTCCTTTCCTGTCGATAGCGGTTGATGTTGAAGCACCTAGGCTATAATTTGACTTCAGCGGTGATAAATCCTGCTGAGAGAGAGAGAGAGCAACGAGAGAGAGGCACCCCAAAGTGGTCCTGCACACACGTGTGTGTGTGTTGTCTCTGCATGGGGTTCAATTGAAGTCAGAGTTGATCCGTCAATAGTCCCGCATTCAGGCCGCTCCATTATTATATTAACGTCAGACAGCGCTGTAAAATGTGTGGGAATTTCTCGCATTATGATGGCTAGATTTGCGGGACTTTTATTATTATGCTCAATACTAAGTAATTTATTCGCAATACCCGCAATCCCGCGCTGGAATTTAGACCCTGGTTTTAAATGCGCATCTTTTTTTCTCTCGGTCTCTCGGAGGTGGCCAGCCAAGCAGGCCCGTCGCTAGAAGGCAAGCAAACCAAGCAATTGCTTGGGGCCCCGAGCTGGCCAGGGGCCCCAAGACAATGACTGGTTAAAAATAAAATGCAACGACAAACTGTGAGCGCCCCTTTGATAGTCAATGCAGTAAAGTGCAACGACACTGTTACCGGCAATACCGGGATCCCCCTCAAGGGGGCCCCTCTCAGTAGTCGCTGACAGCAGCCAGCCAGCCAGGTTTGTGGTCTCTGCTGCTGCCGCGAAAATATAAAACCTCGGCAGTCATAATGAAGCGGAGTTATGCGTCCGGAAGCCAGAAGAGAAAGGAAGAGGATGACAAGAAAAAACAAGATAGTGGTAAGTGATAAATTACACTGGATAAAATAGCTCTACTTGTCTTGTACAAATGGTATAATGTCGCAGCAGGAAGGCTAGCCTAGCAAAAATTTTTTATGTTAACTACCTGCCTGACGGCCCATGCTGCTTGTAACAAACTAGAACAGTTAGCGCAACTTTTTTTTTCGAACGGACGGAAAATGGTTACATACTGTAATATATTTATTAACGGGATAAGGAAGACGCAGATCTGTTCCAGAATCACTGTTTATCGTATTTAATGACATAACATTGCTATAGCTTTGTAATAGGTTTTGATGAAAGTGGCATAGCTTCTCTGCTATACTAACTATTCGACCGTGATAATCTATTTACCAAATGGGGGTTAGGAAAACCACACGATAAATTCCGTGCATCAAAGCAGACTGGAACATTCATGTCTAGTAGTATTCATGCACGCCAGCTGTTTACTGTCTTTAAAGCATCAGGTGCGTCAGGTGTCTAATTCTCAAACAGCAGAATGCTTAAATGCTATATTAAGATACAAGTAGGCCTAGGTCAATGTATAACATTAGCTTGGGATGTTTTTACAGTAAGCATTGGTAGTTGTGAAAGCAGCTCCATCCCTTCTAAATATCAAAATATGGAAATGCTAACATATCTTTTCTTTCTCCCTCAAGGTGCTTTGCTTAAATTGCTCAGCCCTCAGGCTCTTCCTAAGGATACCTTCACTGATGAAGATGGCCTGAAAGGTTAATCTTATGTGTGTGTGTGTGTGTACTTGTATTTATGTTGGATTTTTAAATTGCTATACAACCTGCACTCTTTATAGTTTGAACAATGCATCCTTTTTCTGCATAAGATGGCAGTGTTTTATTTAGTGTCACTTTGTTCCGGGAGAATCTTTACATCCACCAGGATGATGAGGATGAGACATGGCTAGACCTTCCAGCAGGACAATGATCCAAACCATTCAGCAAAGGAAACTCTCAATTGGTTTCAGAGAAAGGAAATCAAGGCCCTGACTTTAATCCAATTGAACAGTTTTGGAAGTTAACTAAAGATCAGGATTCACAAGAGGGACCCCAGGAATCTTCAATATTAAAGGACTATCTGTTTAAAAGAATGAGCCAAAATCACACCAGAATACTGTGACTGATTAGTTTTCGTCATATCAGGAAATGCCTTGAAGCTGTCATTACGAATAAAGGCTTTTCCACAAAGTATTTAAGAAATTTCAGCAGGCGTGTTCAATACTTTTTTCCTGTGTCATTCCACTTTATTACACATAACTCTACCTATGGACTTTAATGTTTGGATTTTTTTATATGGGTGGATTATCTGAGTTAATAGTAATATCTGGTGAAAATTGCATGCAAATAGCCTCATTGGAAGTATACTTACTGAAAAAATGTTGACGTGTTCAATACTTATTTTCCCCACTGTATACGTGACTTTTGTCAGACAGTCAGATAGAGTCGGTATGAGAGGCAGCAGAGACCAGTACCTCAGGGGTTTCCTGTGTAGAGGCCTGAGTTTGTTTCAGGCACTGAATGTCAATAATAGCATATTGCAGTTTCTGAGAATGATGTACGTGACATCTGTCAGCCAACGTATGTGAATATGTGACATGATGTATGTGAAAGTGGAATAGAGCATTATGTCCAATATTACAGTTAGCATTAAAGGAGAATTCCGGCGCAAAATGAACCTAGGGGTTAATAACACATGTTTACCGAGTTCGTCCGTTCTCTGGGATATGTTTTCATGCTACCATATTAGACATTCTCTGATAACAGGACATATATATATATATATATATATATATATATATATATATATATACATATATATTCATAACACCTATGAAGTAGATCTGGTAAAAAAAGTTTAATCGCCGTTCCATAACAATGCTTATGAATGGTAACTATAACAACCATAGTAGGACGACGGTTGAGCCTGGAGGCAGGCTTCGCAACAATGGAATCAACTGTAAACAAGCTAACAGTCCATGCTATCGCTGTTATAGGGCCAACGAAAGTTGTAGCCTACAACAAGCTGAACTAGTGGGCTTCTTTTTAAGCGGAACCGCGTGTTTCCTTTGTGTGCTATAAAGGCTTTACAGTGGCAACCGGGTGATAAGCGGGATCCGCTGCGCGTCGGGGAGTTCTTTGCCCCTCGCCCTCGTCCATTAATTCTATATAACAGGACACCTCGGCGGCCGTTATACCTTAACCTACTTAACGCACTGGCAGACAAATTTCCTTCTTTTTAGGATGAGGCATAAGTCAAACTCTTCTTAAATTAAGTCAGATGATTTTTACCAGAAAGCGCTAAAAAAAGTCTCTTTATACTGAAAATACCAACAACTTTTTTGATCTTGATATGAGATTAATAACACTTGGTTAAATTGTGTTAGATAAACAGATTTTGTTAGTTAAGTAGTTTTTGCAGTGTAAGCAGTGTCTGAGAATGGTGTATTTATGTCAGGCAACATTATGTGAAAACAAAACCTGTACTTGTTTATACTTCAAGGAAAAACAGCTATGTGCAAACACCAGAATTATACGTGACTTTTGTCAGAGGGTCAGATAGAGTCGGTATGAGAGGCAGCAGAGACCAGTACCACAGGGGTTTCCTGTGTAGAGGCCTGAGTTTGTTTCAGGCACTGAATGTCAATAATAGCATATTGCAGTTTCTGAGAATGATGTATGTGACATCTGTCAGCCAACGTATGTGAAAACAACACGGGCTGTATTTTGGGCACCAGTGCATGGCGTAAAGTTCGTTTTTCACCCGTGCAAAGTTGAATTTGGTATTTTGCACATTTATTTTTTAAGCATTGCGCCCAGGGGTGTGGCAATTAACAACCTTGGGAGGGTCCTAGTGCGTTGTCTAAAAATCGCTATCATACACCACCTAAACCTGGTCAGAAGTCAACAGCGAGTTGTTCACATGCTATTTTAAGAGCGCATGTCAACAGTCATATTGACAGGTGCACGCACCATCCTTCTATCATTCATGAACGCACACCAGCGCACGTCCATGCAAAGCATTACAAATTGCACGATTACAATGGGAAACCTAATTAGAATAAAGATATTACGAAATACTGTACATCTCATGATGAGTAGTTATTCACCATCATTTGCAAATTGGTAATGACGGTTAAAAGTGATTAGGGGAGAGGCGAGAGACACGTATGGAGCACAGCTGAAGACGCACTGTCACGAGATATAAGCAGATAATCCTCTGCAGGATAAATGTTGTTTTATTCAGTCATTTGAGCAATATTTTATGGCGTTCCATTAGTGCCATAAATAATGCCTATGTCGACTAAATATTGCTTTTGTCAACTACTTATGTCCACTGAAGATGTCTATGCAACATTCACTTTACGACGTGACAAAACGGCCTTGTTCATGTCATTGCTCACCTTACAAAACGACACCCCCTAGTGTTGACTGTGATATTGTGCCATGACTCTGTTGTTGCACATGTCGTCAAGTATGTCGACAGGCCTGTTGTTTGATTCTGCTGTTGTGCATGTTGTCTTCTATGTCGTTTGGTTTTAATGTTGTGCATGTTGTCTTCTGTGTCGTTTGATTCAGCTGTTGTGCATGTCGTCTTCTGTGTCGTTTGATTCAGCTGTTGTGCATGTCGTCTTCTGTGTCGTTTGATTCTGCTGTTGTGCATGTCGTCTTCTGTGTCGTTTGGTTTTAATGTTGTGCATGTCGTCTTCTGTGTTGTTTGAATCAGCTGTTGTGCATGTCGTCCTCTCTGTCGTTTGTTTTTAATGTTGTGCATGTTGTCTGCTCTGTCGTTTGATTCAGCTGTTGTGTGTCGTCCTCTCTGTCGTTTGGTTTTAATTTGGGTTTAATGTTGTGTCGTCTGCTGTGTCATTTCATTCTGCTGTTCATTCCCCCCCCCCCCCATCAAACGTGGATAAACCAATTGGGCTCAGCACCAGGCACTCTCGGCCAACTTCAGCCCAGACAGAGCTCGAACTGCCGAAATTCTATCGAAATTGGTTGCAGTTCACCTTTAGTTCCTCTAGGGGCGGTCGCAAAAAAAACGTCCCCCCACTGCTTTTCGATGGATTTTCCAACAGTTGCGACACTTTTTGATGTTCGTCATGGCTCATGTGCACCTCAACAGTCCCTATATTTCAGTGTTTCTCAAACTTTTTCAGACCCAGGACCACTAAACCAAAAAAAAAACTCACGGACCACCTAGCTAAGAAAAGAGTAGACCTACTTGATATGATTTAGGCAACTTTTATTTTATCAAAATAACTGAATAGGACACTAACAGAAATGCCTTAACACTAGATCTGTAGGCCACAGCATGCTGACATATCTGAGACGATGTTGTAAATATTGGGTATCTAAATTTGCAAGTAATAAAGCTGTTGCCTGGTAAGGCTAACACTCTTTTGACAACCACAAAATACAGCAGTGTTTCTCAAAGTGTGGTCCAGGAACCACAGGTGGTACGCGAGCAGACCTGGTAAAATATAATATAGATGAGTTGTTTGCAATATTGAACTAACTTGTATGTAATTCCAAACAGTTCTGCAACACTGCCTATGTAAGCTATGCCAGTTTAAATCATATGAATCCTCTGACACAATAAGCAAGGTGGTTCAGTGAGTAAACTATTGTATAATATACTGTTGAAGTAGGTCTACTCTTTTCTTAGCTAGGTGGTCCGTGAGTTTTTTTTTTTGGTTTAGTGGTCCTGGGTCTGAAAAAGTTTGAGAAACACTGAAATATAGGGACTGTTGAGGTGCACATGAGCCATGACGAACATCAAAAAGTGTCGCAACTGTTGGAAAATCCATCGAAAAGCAGTGGGGGGACGTTTTTTTTGCGACCGCCCCTAGAGGAACTAAAGGTGAACTGCAACCAATTTCGATAGAATTTCGGCAGTTCGAGCTCTGTCTGGGCTGAAGTTGGCCGAGAGTGCCTGGTGCTGAGCCGCGATTGGTTTATCCACGTTTGATGGGGGGGGGGGGGGGAATGAACAGCAGAATGAAATGACACAGCAGACGACACAACATTAAACCCAAATTAAAACCAAACGACAGAGAGGACGACACACAACAGCTGAATCAAACGACAGAGCAGACAACATGCACAACATTAAAAACAAACGACAGAGAGGACGACATGCACAACAGCTGATTCAAACAACACAGAAGACGACATGCACAACATTAAAACCAAACGACACAGAAGACGACATGCACAACAGCAGAATCAAACGACACAGAAGACGACATGCACAACAGCTGAATCAAACGACAGAGAGGACATGCACAACAGCTGATCCAAACGACACAGAAGACAACGTGCACAACAGCTGATCCAAACGACACAGAAGACAACGTGCACAACAGCTGAATCAAACGACACAGCAGACGACAGGCACAACAGCTGATCCAAACGACACAGAAGACGACATGCACAACAGCAGAATCAAACAACAGGCCTGTCGACATACTTGACGACATGTGCAACAACAGAGTCATGGCACAATATCACAGTCAACACTAGGGGGTGTCGTTTTGTAAGGTGAGCAATGACATGAACAAGGCCGTTTTGTCACGTCTGTCGTAAAGTGAATGTTGCATAGACATCTTCAGTGGACATAAGTAGTTGACAAAAGCAATATTTAGTCGACATAGGCATTATTTATGGCACTAATGGAACGCCATAATATTTGGGTAAGTGTTGCTTTTTCCAGCCTATGTTTTCGGTGGTAACCCATTGACAGTCAATAGTGAAAGTAACTGCATACAGTATAACTGTCTTGTCGTTGACTGACTCCTTGGTGAAGTTAGTTTCACTTTGCCAATGAGTTCAAATAATAGACGAGTGGAAATGCGTGAAGGCTATGCTAGGTTTTAGTAAAGCATGGTTTAAGAATGACTATTCCATACGGTCTCGCAAGCAGCCTCCTTCAAATGCGCCGTTGAATACCAAAATACCGATGCATTTATTTGGCATATCGCGCGTTGCACCGTTAACTCATTGAGTGCCAAAAACGTAATATTACGTTTTTAGCTTTTTTTTTTAATTACGAAACTAGACACTCTAGCACACCTTATATGTGATTTTGGGAACTCTGTGATGAATGGAAATGGAATATATGAAGATCGTGAAACTCATGAAAACGCACAATCTGGACATTTTATCTGGACATTTTATCATAACTCGCGTTGCCGCTTTGGGTCGAATCAGTGACGCATGCACGTCAGGTCAAAACCAGGCCATTTTCGTGGGTCTATCACTAGGTGGCAGTCTCGCCAGGTCTTGTTTATCACTTCCCGGAAGGTTTACACAAGTAAGTAATAGGCAACACTTCATATTTCATGAAAGACGTTATATCTCCATTTCTAGAAAAAAACAGCGATTTTGATGAAAACTAGCCACTGTTTAGCTTGGGATTTCTCAGGAACAGAGGCACCCACCGAGAGCTTAAAGCAGCCATCACCAAATGGCGGACCGCGGTCCGAGTCCGGACCGTGACGTGATCCTATCCGGACCCAGACCATAATAGCCTAATTTAGATTTCACATAAGATTTCAAAGCTGCGCTAAATGTTTCGTTGGTTAGGATAACAGCATTTACTTCAGGAGCTTCAGGAACCATCATTTTGCTTGCTGCTACTCAGCCAGTGAAATCTGTGAATTCTGATAAAGTCGAGTCAGTGAGTAAAGAAGCCTACTATGGAGAAGAGACTGATAGCCTGAAACGAGCGAGGAGAGGAGACGGGACGAGAAACAATCAGATGGATATCTAAGTTAACGATAAGTAAGTTATTTTCAAATCATCGATTGCTCAAAGAGGAGAAAGCTAGACAGCGAGAACAGAGCTTTATATAACGATACGGGGGCAATACCCCGCAAAACTGTCACGTCCGTAACGCCAACTAAATATGGATGTGACAGTTTTGCGCGGAATTGCCCTGGACCTCTTCTATATATTCTGAGACAGGCGATTTCAAGCGCCAATTTGAAGCACCTCTACTAGACAAAGCATATATTTTGAGCAAGCATAGGGTATGCTAGGCCCATTCAACAGTGAACTGAGACCACAGAATATTTTACGATTTAAGAAGGCAATATGATTGATCCACCACAATCTAGTTAAGCTATGCATTCACTGCCCAACAACGTGATGTTCCTGGGTTTCCAGGATTTCGGGTCAACATAAAAAAAAAAAAATTAAACTTGCTGATTAATGGGTTCAAGGAACCAGCTGTGGAATATTCATTGTCTCAGCTCAAATTTTATTTTAAGTTCACGTTAAGATCTTAAAAATAGCCAAGGCTACTCAGTTTTTCTCCCCAATTAGGCTACTCTTATCTTGCCTTATTTCTCCTCATTTCGAATGTTGCCTTTTAGGCTACTTATTTTATTTCACATTAAACATTAGGCCTAGGCCTACAATCTTCTATTTCTTGAATTTTGAACATGGAATCGTACGTGAAGTGGAGTCTCTTTGGTGCATACTTCAAAGTCACATTGTGGAATGCTTCAAGAGATCCTGCAAAATAGGTCCAATAGAAACATATATCAATATGCGAAAGAGATGTAAATTGATAATAGTTTGTTTTTTTAAAGTCCTGTGCAGTTTGAACTTAGGAACAATGTCATGATATAACAAACTGCTGTATACTTCCTTTTTATATCTATATATTTTTAAATACTGAAGATAATAAAATACTAAGAAAAACAATTCAATAACTGTGAAGGCATACCTGTATGTTTGAAAAGCGCCATCTGCCTCAGATCACGCAGGAGAGTCTTTTCAAGCACCAACTCTTTCAAGGCACGGAAAGCAGCAGAGTCATGTTCGAGCCACCTTTTCTTTTCTTGATCCTCCTCTGTGAGGGTTGGATGAGCACATTTGTACTCTCGCCCATTGTCCTCCCATCGATGGATCCCACGAATATGGTGAAGAACAGATTTCCACCGCCGAACACACTCCTAAAAATGTTTTAAATATAAAAAGAATAATTTACCGTTACAAGTTGTAGAGATACTTTTGTGAAAGTGCATGTATAAATCATGTCTTAGGCTTGACATTCTGTGGATGTGAACTTCCAGATGTAGGTCATGAAACTAATGAAACATGGCTTCATAGTTACCTCTTCGTCACCATGGCTGGAACTGCACGACCAGTACAAGTGGTTGTTGATCGACCTCACCCATGGCAGCAGCTCTCGGTGATCTTTCTTTTTTGATACAGTTACCAGCTTCTTCTTGAGACCTAGACATTGAAAACATCAAACTCAGTACATCAACAACATGAGATAAGAAGCTTCCACTTCTCCAGACACTAACAGAGATATTTGTGTGGATATGTGTTCATCTGTTTATGATACATACTTTTATTCACATGCCATGGGTCGTACTCATGGCGGATGTTGGCATAGCTTTCCCTCATGAGCTTTCGAATAGATGGAGATCTGTCGGTCACCATCACTCCAATATCCACTCCAAGATACAAAAGGTGATTCAAGCCTCTCTGGAAGCCCACTGCCTCCATTGCCACAGAACTTGATGCTTCTGTAACCTAGTAACATAGAAAGAGTATAATTATAGTTATTTTACAGATGATATATATATATATATATATATATATATATAAGTATATAAGTATATATACTTTTTTGATCCCGTGAGGGAAATTTGGTCTCTGCATTTAACCCAATCGGTGAATTAGTGAAACACAAACAGTACATGTACAGATGATGTACATGGTTCCAACTCCTTGACAGTAATAGTAGGCTTATATCACATGATAATGACATCCATCTATGCACAATTACCTGGACTAGTTCGAAATGAACTATTTCTTTAGTTGCATCATCTTGGAAGGAATATGTTGAGTACTTGCTGCTGTAGCCTTTTGGAGAAACATAAAATAAGTGTAAAAAACACAGCAAAACTCTAAGTTTCAAAGTCAACCAAACTCAGAGGAATAACAATCCTTACCAGGGCTATCACATCTCGCATCACCACACAGTTCCAGTTTAGTTCCGGCAGTGGAAAGTTGGGATATCCGATCCTGAATTTTTTGCTGTTGTCCCTTGTATGCGTGATTAACCACAGGGATCAAGTATTTGGTCTGGATGGCGTAAAACTGTGTTTTGTTTGGTACCTGCAAGTTAATCAGTTCCGCCCACTCTTTGATGTCGGTGAATGTGGCTCCCGTGAAGAATGTGGCGGCACATACCAGAAGGTTGTTGCGGGCCATCTGTCTTTGGTCTATGCACGATGACCATTCTCCAGTATGCCCTTTCAGACAGGTCCAGTGTAATCTTATCTGGCTGGCCCGAGTGGCTATTCTCTTCTCCTCAATGGCCACGCCACACTGAGAGCATGTTCTGAAAAGCTCCATCAGCTTCGCCTCGTCAACTATCCACTTTCTTCCTGCCCATCCATTGCCCCTGCCAGAGCCAGAGCCTGAACCAGAGCCAGATCCCGGGCTGGATGGAGTGGTGTCACTCAGTGGCACAAAATCGATGTCCGCGGGGTCCTCCAACTCTATCTCCCCAAAACTGAGGCTCATGTCTTGCACTGAAGTATCTGCAGCACCTGAAGCACCTGCAGTAATTGTCTCTACAGCTTCCTGTTGATTACATAACAGATGAATCATGTCATTGTGGAAAAGATTGTAGCATTTACCAGAGTGTAACATTTTTATCAAAACCCTATTTGAAATGCAAAATACAACTCACTGATGGTGTGACACCACTGGCTTCCCTCAAGGGAGTCCCCGATGCGAGTGATGTTTCACCCATTACCTTATAATTGGGGAAAAAAAAAAAAAAAAAAAAAAAAAAAAATATATATATATATATATATATAAATCACTGGTGTTGCAGACATTACAGTGAAATGTGAATGTTGGCTGAAAGTCAACACAATTTGTAGCTTACCTCTGTGGCTTGCCATGTTGCTGAACGTGCAAGGTACAATCCAGATGATGATGGCCTAGTTCGTGGCCTTACTGCAGGCTGTATGGGGCTTGACAGTGTAAACCTGAGGCCAGAGGACAGATCAGATCTCCTGTGTTGCTGTCGATGGCTCTTTTTCGGTGTGGACTGGGGGGCAGCAGCCATTCCTGTGGCACACATTGCCAAGTCTTCAGAGGTACTTGCCTAAAGAATCCATAAACACAAATACACCTAGTTATGAATTATCTTCAACATAAGCCAACAAACGCTGTGACAAAGTTATTATCACTCAAACTGCACTCCTGTTTTTGCCATCTTCCTAATAGGTGTCTAAGATAAAATTGTGTTGTAGTTAGCACACTTCTTTTTGTAAACACAATCACAAACCTATTGGGAAATAATGAAATCATCGGATCTGCAAAATATAAATCACTACGCTATTCAAAATTTCCGGATACTAGTGACTGGCTTGGACGCCATTCCCAATGAAATGGGTGCAACCATCCCCCACTCACCTCGGCGGACCCCAAATCACGTTCGGCCAGGTTAGGTTACCTGGAAAGCGTTTGGTCCCCCACGCATGCATCCATTCCATTTATCAAAATACACACTGAAACAACGCCCACCTTCCTCCCTCCCAAACTACATTTCTTTCTATTTCTGATGGTGGCTAGGAAAAGTAACGTTAGCATAAACTACTCTCCGGAATACAAAGCTAAGTGGCTTGTTAGCAAGCAAAGTTTGGTCATGTAACGTTACAAGATTCCAAAACGGTGTGATTTACATGCAAATAGTCAAACAATTTCATACATACCTCCGGAGCAATTACCATCGCTTTCGGGATGGCATTTTTCTTCAGATGTACCCGTCTTGGGGGGTTTGATCCTCTTGTAGGGATAGCAAACTCGTCTGCATCAAAATGTCGACTACAGACACGGTAATCCTTCTGTTTCAGAATATTTACAGGTGTCTCGACATCGAGTTGCAAAACAACCAGCCACTGTTTCAAAGTGGGCTCCTGGAAAGGTAGCCTGTGAAACGTTTCTGGATTGTAGCTCCTCATTCTCTTGCCACAACCTGGTATTGCACATACGCGAACCATCCTTCCTGCTCTTCGCCTCTTCTTCCTCCGTAATGGTCAGGTAGACCTGTAGCCTGCACACATGCCGGCCGGTCACTCCTCCTCAGCTGTTTCCTTCACGTGTGCAGCACGTCTTCCGTCAACAACATTACTCGAGGTTCCCATCACTGATGTAAAACCTTTTGAGCTTCGTTGATACCGTGTACTCATCATGCTCATGTAGACAGTAACTATATATTTCCTATTTACTTTTGTAATTAGTAATTAGTAATTTTGTAATTACTTTTGCAATCTGTTCCCCTGTCCTTCCTGTTCGTTCGTGCTCGGCAATCGACTGATCGCGACTTCATTACAAGATGGCGGCCAGCGGAGAGATTCTCTGAAGGTACTGCTTGTATAAACAGTCTTTTTTAACAAACTTCCTGTGCACTTCCAAAGTTCTCAGTATCTCGTTTTAAATGTCAGGACCCTCAGAAGTCTACCAATGCAGTGTGGAGTTACTTGGAACATTTTTAATGGTGTAAAAATAGCGATTTAGCTGCATAGGCTACGCAATGCCCCCACAGCTAACTGAAAACCTAATGCAAGCTCGGCGAAAAACGGCGCAATTCGGAATACTAGGGGGGTGACCGAAGGTGGCTATTGGACACATGTAAGTACTCGGCAACATATTTCAGTACAGCTAAGGTCAATTTCACACCGGAATTCTCCTTTAACTTTCACGAGTTGAGTCATACCTCTCCCGTGTCGGTACGTGCACTCAAACGCTCTGGTGCGCGGCTGGACTGTGTTAGCATGTTGCTATGCTAGCGGGCTTTGCCGTAACTAAGCGTAGAAGTAATCAAAAACATCCACGTTTTCCAGACTTAAATACAGTTGCACGAGTAGTTGATAGAAATGCTACGGCCACGCAACATGAAACGTGGCGATTTTCCAAGCGAATAAACAGGAGAACTACAATGTGTGGCGCAATAGCACTTGGGAGTACTTCGACCTAGCGTAGTAGTATTGTTAACACCTAATTGTAGATCCTATCCACCACAGAGTTTAGAATCCATGCTGGATCGACCCTCAGCCTCTCCCTCCCCTCTGAGCGAGAGAGAGGCACACACACTAGAGATGCGCTGATGGGCTATTATTTCAACCATAACTGCATAGCAAAACTTATCATCCATCAGCCATCCATCAGCACCAAAGTTTTTTGACCAATTTTCAAAACCGCACACGCCCACCATTCGCTGGTTGTTTTAATGTAGGCTATATGGGTGATGCAGCGCTGCTCACGTGAGGCTAGAAAGCCCTTGCCTGTTCTAGAAAGACTGACTGACTGACAGACTAGTGTGTGTGCCTCTCTCTCACTCAGAGGGGAGGGAGAGGCTGAGGGTCGATCCAGCATGGATTCTAAACTCTGTGGTGGATAGGATCTACAATTAGGTGTTAACAATACTACTACGCTAGGTCGAAGTACTCCCAAGTGCTATTGCGCCACACATTGTAGTTCTCCTGTTTATTCGCTTGGAAAATCGCCACGTTTCATGTTGCGTGGCCGTAGCATTTCTATCAACTACTCGTGCAACTGTATTTAAGTCGGGAAAACGTGGATGTTTTTGATTACTTCTACGCTTAGTTACGGCAAAGCCCGCTAGCATAGCAACATGTTAACACAGTCCAGCCGCGCACCAGAGCGTTTGAGTGCACGTACCGACACGGGAGGGGTATGACTCAACTCGTGAAAGTTAAGGTAAGAACATATATTACTACTGACATTGGGTGGCGTGTTCCTTTAAAGTCTCACCTTTTAATCGAGCTATTGTATGTGTTCATAGCTATAACACAGAATATGCTGTGGCTGTACAAAAATCATCAAAAATGGTCTAGATTGCTGGCACTCTAGGACAAAGCTCCCGAAAACAGCTTGGCATTCAATGAGTTAAAGGGAATGACAGATCTCATTCTCATTGGTTTAAATGATGTTACGCCCCAAACACACCCATATGACTGATTAAAAAACCTAGGAACACCTTGTTGCGCCATGCGCTCCACTTTTGATAACGAAACCCCTCCCAATGTGAACTGGACATCCTACTAAATTTGAATAGACTTTTGATGAGTGACGATGCGCTTTAGAATGTCATGATAGGGCCCCACATGTATGTATCTGTTCAGGGATGTGATTTTTCCGTTTAGCCGAGTCTAGTAAGTAGCCTAGTCCCTTTACTAGTGCATTTCATTGAAAGTGAAAGTAGACAGGTTGATCAGCTGCGTTCTGAAGAATGCTTGATTCAAGTTCAGAGTGTGTGGTGAACTAGTTTCTCAGCAGAAGCCATGAAACGGTAAAGGTCAACGTCACTCTTATGTAGATACCTTCAAGTAAAGTGTAAATTCAAAAGTAATTCAATTACTTTAAAAAAAAATAACTAGTAACAAATATAACTAATTACTCATTAAGTAACTCACCCAACACTGTTCACCACACTCATTGCTATTTTAACTAAGACTGAACATTTTGTAAGCACACTGAAAGCTGTGTCACATTGAGTGATGACCATTACTTAAGAGTAAATTTCTTTAAATCATTCTGGTTAACCAGATTCTTTACCGTTTTTTTTTTTTCAGACTACAGACATTCTGACACTTCAGTAGACATCCCATGAGTGTTAGCTTTCATTTGATACCTTTTTTATGTATATAGTCCTTGTGGTTGTGGAGTTATTCAATGTTTATTGTTGGCATGTCGTGTTGAGCAGGAAACCAAAAAATTGGCCTGAAATTGCTTGTACAAGTCACAAAAAATCAGCTTGACAACCATCCTAATATCTTACCTAGGGTGACAGCTTGTACCAGAACATGTCGGCAAAAGTCTTAACGGAAGCCCTTTTCAGAATTTGCCCCCTGACTACATGAATGGTGGCTATATCACATGAAACACAACGAGGGAGCAACTATTCATTGTGTTAGAGGGAGAAAGAGTTTTTTTTTATCTTACTTGCAACAAGCACTTGGTGTGTGTCAAAGGGGGAGGTGACTAGATGCAGGGTATAAAGCAGAGCTGAGATGAGACTGAAGCTGTTCACCTCCAGGACATCAAGAGAACAACATACAGATCAACTGTCTATCAAACCAACTATGGAGCGTACGTAGATTTATATTTTCATTTTGACTCATACAATTAAGTCGAGGGCAACGGTAGATCTCGTCCATAATGCAACTCTCTATAGAGGAAACCATACTATTTCACATCTATGTAATGTTTTCAGAATTTATGCACATTTCTCATTTTTTCTCCTAAGAAATGATCGCCCTCACATATTAATATGATATCTCCTAAGGGTCATTTAAATAATCTCTAAACATTAATTATATATCAAAATGGCATAACCTGAAAACATTTCAAAACAACGGAGTAAATAACGCATCACAATCCTAACACTGTTTTCCACACGCAAACACTGAAACCTGAGGTTTTTAGAATATCCGTTTTTCTTCATTTAACAATTTTCAGTGACTGAAAACTGAGTTTTTGTAGGGATGAAATAACGAAACGTATTTTAGGTATTTACACGATGTGATTGGCCTGATAGAAGTTTTTCCAGCTTGCAAGCCAACAGAGGACTTGCTGGACTACTCTGGCTGCAAATACTGTTGAATGTGGCAGAAATTGAAACTAATAAAACTGCAAAAAGAGTTTAACCAGTAATATCAAAAGTTGAAATGACTAAAGTGGGATTGAAGAATAACCTTCCTTAAGCAAAATGTAATCATACTATGAAACATAAACACTGCTAGTATAGAAAGTATTCATGCCATAAATATAAACATGCTTTGAGTATGATTTGGATATGATTCGCTATGATATATAGTGAGTGTGTTTTGTACAGTTAATATTTTTTGTTGTTCATTTTTTGAGTAGAACTTGTCTGTTACAGACTATACAGGAAGTTAGTTGCACCTGTCTGCTTCAAGCTGCCAAAACCACAAGATGGTTTGAGAGAGAGACAGAGGACAAAAGAGAATGCACAGATAAATGAAAAGATGAAGATAGCTTAGTATAATCAGATACTGTATATAATCCTGTTTTAAAAATATGCATGGTTTAAAATGTGTGCTGTAAGTGTCACTAGACATAGTGCAGTATGGAAACAGTGATAGCCTACTAAAGGTCTGAGGTAGATGTGTGTGTGTGCATGAGTGTGTGTGCATGAGTGTGTGTGTGTGTGTGACCTACTAAAGGCCTGAGGTAGATAACCGCTTCTAGAAAACCTTGTGGTCAGGAAGGTGAATGGCAGGTACGGCTGATACCACAGGGTCAAAACTGGTTCAAACCAGAATCTTGTGTTGACCCAAGCTCAGACTACAGTGTCTGTCTCAAAGAAATTCGGCCAATCAGCGATTGGCAAATAGTTACTTACCATATTTAGAAGTAGGGAATAACTATAAAAAGTAATGTTACTTACCATATTTAGAAGTAGGGAATAATTATAAAAAGTAAAGTTACTTACCATATTTAGAAGTAGGGAATAACTATAAAAAGTAAAGTGAGAAATACATCGTGCCTGACCTCAGTTCTGGGTTTTAGTCTGACAACTTTTTGCTGTCATTAGGGCAGAGTTAGAGTAGGAACCGTATTGCATTTTATACATTTAATTGTATTTATTTTTCAGACAGACGAAATCGTTTATCTTTTATCTCTATACCTTTTTCAGACAGACAAAATCGTTTATCTTTTATCTCTATACCTTTTTCAGACGACGAAATCGTTTATCTTTTATCTCTATACCTTTTTCAGACAGACGAAATCATTTATCTTTTATCTCTATACCTTTTTCAGACGACGAAAAACAAAAATGTCATAGAAATGCATGTGCTGGGCCCCAGCTGTGGCGCAACTCATTCGCTTCCTGTCACTCTCCACTGTCCTATCATTAAAGGCATAAAAAGCCCAAAAAATATAAAAAAAGAAAAAAAAAGAAATGCATGTGCTGGCTCAATTTCACAAATGCTAACAGACAGGGGAGAATCCAAGGATTCCAACAGTACCTTATTTTTGCAAATCGGGCATACAAGTTAAAAGTTAAAAAAGGCTACCAGCATTAACTCAACATCGAAAAAAACTGTTTGCTGATTGCAGTGCCCCCTAGAGGTCAAATGGCCCCAAATTGTATGTGCGTCCTCGTAACATCATAATGACTCCACCAGTCCACCTACCAAGTTTGAATTTGATACATGAAAGCGTTGACCTTGCATCCTGTTTGGTGGCAATAGGCGTGTTCGTCTTCATGCAGATCTGTGCAGATCTGACTTGATGTGATGCATGCTGGGTTGAACACAATGGAGAGCTCCATCACAGTATATTGCAGCCAGCAGCCAGGGGGTCAATACATGAAATGAAACATGTTACATAAAGAGTTTCTTAAGAGTGTACTTTTAGCTCACAGTCATTCTCACATTTTGGTTCTACCTGTGCAGTTAACACAGGTGATCTCACCAATTAGCTGCTCTACCTGGCTAAAGAGTTGTGATAATTAATCAGCTGGTTTAAGTGAATGGTTGGCACAGATATGTATAAGTATAGTATAAGTATATATACTTTTTTGATCCTGTGAGGGAAATTTGGTCTCTGCATTTAACCCAATCCGTGAATTAGTGAAACACAGCACACAGTGAGGTGAAGCACACACTAATCCCGACGCAGTGAGCTGCCTGCAACCACAGCGGCGCTCGGGGAGCAGTGAGGGGTTGGGTGCCTTGCTGAAGGGCACTTCAGCCGTGGCCCACTGGTCGGGGCTCGAACCGGCAACCGGTTACAAGTGCAGAGTGCTAACCAGTGGGCCACGGCTGCCCAAAGTGGGCCACGGCTGCCCTGTGGTAGGACTTTTACTTTCTGAAGCTGGACTTTTCTGCCTCTGAAAATAAGGTACTGTTGGAATCGTCCCTGTCTGTTACCGTTGGTGACATTGAGCACATGCATTTCTTTGAGAACAAAAACATGTTGGTAGCTATCTTGGTCAACTTTGTCAAATGTGATGCTAGTATCACTGTTTGCCCAATTTTTCTATTATCTGCCCACTATATATGTTCATCAACATACGATCTATCAGTAACATGTTTGTGAAATTCTTCAACAGAGCCAGATCTCAGGATTGTGCTTGTTGGGAAATGTGGAGTTGGGAAGAGTGCAGCAGGAAATGTTATCTTAAGGAATAAGGCTTTTGTATCTAGGGTGGCCTCTTCCTCAGTGACAGCAGAGTGTAGAAAGGAAATTGTAGAGTTTGAGGGACAAAGACTGGCTGTGGTTGACACTCCTGGTCTGTTTGACACCCATCAAGATCAAGACGTTGTGAAGAAAGAGATCGCCAAATGCATCTCATATGCTGCTCCTGGTCCTCATGTGATTCTGGTTGTGCTCCAGGTGGGCAGGTTCACCCCTGAAGAAAGAGAGACAGTGAAAATGATTAAGGCAATGTTTGGTCAGGGATCAGCAAAGTACACCATGGTCCTGTTCACCCATGGAGATGCTCTGAAGGAAGAGGGTGTTACCATAGAGACGGCAGTTGGTAGGATTACAGCTCTTGCTGACTTTGTAAGAGAGTGTTCTGGGTATCATGTGTTCGACAACAAAGACCCAGATTCCTCTCAGGTCAGGGAGCTACTGAAGAAGATCCACAAATTGGTGAAGCTAAATGGAGAAGAATACTACACCAATGACATGCTGAAAGAGGCTGAGAAGGCCATACAACGGGAGCGCAACAAAACAAGAGGAGAGGCAGAGAAGGACAACGGGTTTACTCGTAATTGTATGGTCAATGACCTGATTGAAAACGTTGTTAAAGCACTAACAGAGGTGCTGGTATCTGCTTTGGAAGCTGCAGCACAAAAGGCTATTGCTGGCTGCAATATACTGTGATAATCGATAGCAACTAGCCATTAACTGCAGCTCATTATAACCACATGCAGCTTATTATAACCACATTAACATTGGAGATTCTGCAACATGTTTTGATTTGCTCGCAGGTTTATTTCTTTTTTCTTTTTCTCTGAATCACACAATCTTAAAAACTTTAGTCCAAAATAATCAACATGTGATATTATGCAGCCTACCATCCGTTTTGGAATCGACATGAGACATAATGCATTAGATTTCTTGAATGATGGATCATGAATCAAAAAGTTAATCTGTATTATAATTTATTTAGTTTTTTTGCTGTGAAAGGGCATTTGTAAAAAAAGAAAGCTTTTGAAGAACTGGATCGATCAGTTTGCTGAAAGAAAATATATTGAGACGCTTGCCGATAAATTTGTGAAAATAAAATGTACAACATTAGGCTAGTTAATTTATGCCCTGGACATCATTTATGTTCTAACATGTTATTAAATATAAAGATACAAATTGAAAATCTGTGTCAGTGCTTCATTCTACAACTTGTTGTAGTCATTGCTTTTACATACCTGTCAAGTGTCATGCTTGTGTTATGGCTCACATGCACTGAATTTGACATCAGCTCACTCCCCAACAGCACATACAGTAATAACAACAACATTAAAAGTCTGTCTGCAGGGATGTTGGAACTATTTTTTTGTCAGGGGGTGCGAATAGAGTGTGCTTGGATCAAAACCGTAGACATGTGAATTTCTTATTGATGTTGTAAGGACAAATGAAAGAAATTACAACTTTAAGATTCTCATACACATCACTGCGCAACTTCCTCTCTATGTGGAGCAAAAAAACTGCAATATGTTACAGTGTGTTAGTGGGTGTTGGGGTGGCTCACGGCTATTTGACACACCTCCATCCCCTGATAACTTGTGTTGTTTTCAGGCTCAGAGCTGAGAGTGGTACTGGTGGGCCAGGAGAGAGTGGGGAAGAGCTCAGCAGCAAACACCATCCTGGGAAAGAGGGAGTTTGAAAGTAGGATAAGCTCCACACCTCTGACTCTGAGCAGTAAGAAGAGAGAAGGTGAGGTTGAGGGTTGTAGAGTTTCTGTGGTCGACACCCCCGGACTCTGCAATACTGAGCTGACTCCAGAGCAGGTGAAAGCAGAGCTGCAGAAAGCTGTGGAGCTGAGCTCTCCAGGGCCTCATGTCTTCCTCCTCACCCTCCAGCTGGGGAGATTCACCCAACAAGAGAAGAAAGGGCTGGAGACTCTGGAGAACATGTTGGGTCCTAATGTCTCCAAACACACCATGCTGCTGTTCACCTACGGAGACCGACTGGAAGACATCACCATAGAACAGTTCATCAGTGAGGACCTCAATCTGCAGGACCTGCTGAAGAACTGCAGCGGCCAGTACCACGTGTTCAACAACAAGCAGATCGGAGACAGGAACCAGGTCCAAGAGCTGCTGGTTAAAATAGATGCCATATCATGTGGAGGACATTATGAATTAGGAGGGCATGATGGGAAACGTTCTTTTGTGCAGGATGTTAAGTCTTTCTTCGGCTTTGCAACACAATCCACACCACCAGTGAGTGAGAGAACAAAGACAGAGGACATGGAGGCTACTGGGGAGGAGGGAGGGGCAAGGGGGGGTAGTGGGGGAAGATGAGGGGCAAGGGGGAGTAGTGGGGGGAGATGAGGGGCAAGAGGGGGTAGTGGGGGGAGATGAGGGACTCAAGGTGGATTTTGTGGAAGATGGGAATTTTATTTTTCCAAAGTAAGGCCCGTAGGCAATTAATTAATCATTAAAGGAGAATTCCGGTGTGATATTGACCTAAAGTGTGTTGAAACATGATACCGAGTGTGACCGTATGTCTCATAGCCCATCTCGGCTTGTCCCCTGCACTCCAAAATCTGGCGCTAGTTAGCCGATGGTACCAACAGCTTTTTCAATTGTGGTGCTTCGGCATCGGGCTAGCCATGCAAATAAATCACTGTTTTACACCATTTACGAGGCTCAATGTATCTCTACCATGGAATCCATGCATTTCCACTGAATTATTTTTGGAATCTGATCCCTTATCATACCTGTTCATTCTTACTCGTCACTCGACTTATCAAGACTAAATTCAAGATGGCTGCTAACGCTAAACTTCGTGAAGATACTGTCTGTATAAATCGTCTTGTAAGTAAACTACCAGTGCTTTTTAAAAGTTCTCAATGTCTCGTTTTAAATGTCAGGGCCTTCGGTAGTCTACCAATGAAGTGTGGAGATACATTGAGCCTCGTAAATGGTGTAAAACAGTGATTTATTTGCATGGCTAGCCCGATGCCGAAGCACCACAATTGAAAAAGCTGTTGGTAGCATCGGCTAACTAGCGCCAGATTTTGGAGTGCAGGGGACAAGCCGAGATGGGCTATGAGACATACGGTCACACTCGGTATCATGTTTCAACACACTTTAGGTCAATATCACACCGGAATTCTCCTTTAAATAATAACAAAGCAAAACATAAAAATAACAATAAGGAAAACAAAAACGTTTTCAATAAAGAAAATAAACTGACATGATAGTCAAAAGATGTCTAGACAATAATAACAATGACTTTGCACCAGTCAACATTACCTTAGGTTAGAGAGCTACAAGACTCAAGTCTGTCCATGACCTGCTCTCCCTACCAACTCCCTGGGGAGGCTTAAATTAGGCCCAAGTGCCCCCCTGAATTGGATCATACCAACACGGTCAAAAGTACAGGGGGTATCACTGGTGAGCTAACAATAAATGTGCTAAAACTGCTAGGAAACACTCTCCAAATATCTGGACAATTGTAATAACATATTTGTAAACATCTTACTTCAAGTCGGCATAGCCAACATTCATTTAACAGCCTATACAAATTAATTATTAAAACACGGGTTCACTTCTGGTGGACCCGGAAGTCATCGCGTTAATAAAACCCGGAAGTAGGCATGGGGAATCTTTTACCAAAACAAACAGAAGACGAGACGCTGAACGCTGGTGAGACAAACATTTTGCAATGTGACTTTTCTGCTGTATGGTTTTAAAAAATAAACACAACATTGGTGTGACAAGACAGGTTTGACGAGTGCTTATTTTAACGTAAATGACAATGAATGGAAATGTATGATTTTAAACTGTAAAGAGTTGTGATGGATAAAAGTAGCCCAGGCAAATTCACTGTTGTGTTGAATGTTTTCAGACGTCTAATTAACAGCAACGGGAATTACTGAAATTGTATGATGAATGACATGGTTAACAGATATGAAACACATAAGCAGATGAATGGCATGGAAGACAGACATAACAAACACGTAAGCTGACGTTAGCGCTCAGTCTCAGTTAACGTAAGCAGCGTGTCGCTGCGGTGGCGGTAGCTATGCGCCCCGTCACAGGGAGTAATGAGAGAAGATGGGGGGCAAGAGGGAGTAGTGGGGGGAGATGAGGGGCAAGAGGGAGTAGTGGGGGGGGATGAGGGGGAAGATGAGGGGCAAGAGGGAGTAGTGGGGGGGGATGAGGGGCAAGGGGGGGAGATGAGGGGCAAGGGGGAGTAGTGGGGGAAGATGAGGGGCAAGAGGGGGGGGGGAGTAGTGGGGGGGGATGAGGGGCAAGAGGGGGGAGTAGTGGGGGAAGATGAGGGGCAAGGGGGAGTAGTGGGGGAAGATGAGGGGCAAGGGGGAGTAGTGGGGGAAGATGAGGGGCAAGAGGGGGGAGTAGTGGGGGAAGATAGGGGCAAGGGGGAGTAGTGGGGGAAGATGAGGGGCAAGAGGGGGGAGTAGTGGGGGAAGATAGGGGCAAGGGGGAGTAGTGGGGGAAGATGAGGGGCAAGAGGGGGGAGTAGTGGGGGGGGATGAGGGGCAAGGGGGGGAGATGAGGGGCAAGGGGGAGTAGTGGGGGAAGATAGGGGCAAGAGGGGGGAGTAGTGGGGGAAGATGAGGGGCAAGAGGGGGGAGTAGTGGGGGGGGAAGATAGGGGCAAGGGGGAGTAGTGGGTGGAGATGGATGGCAGGAGGAAAGAGAAAGGCATCGCCAAGGAGGGGGAAAACAATGATGTGAGAGGCCAGACATGAAACATCTGTGAAGACTGATCCCAATTCATCTGGGAAAACTGATCCCAATTCAATATGAAGACTGATCCCAATTCAATAACGTTTCTCATGGGCCCTAAAAGAGTAAACGTTATTGATCTGCTCATATTGATTAAATCCATCCTAACTTTAACTAAACAAATCTCAGCTATGTTGTTAAGTGAAATCTTATGTTAGTCCTGAGTCATTATGCAGAAGATTCAAATATATACATGTATTACTGGAGTTTCACAATCTTAATTTAACAAATCATGAAGGGCATTACATTAACATTAATGACACACAAATTCAAGAATCCATATATTTTACTGCATTTCGCTGTCTCTGTACTTGTACTCTACACAATGACAATAAAATATAATATAATCTTAATCAAATCTAATCTTATTTTAACAGTTTGTCATGTTTGCAGCACATTGAACAATATTGCCTTCTTTAATGCTTTCATCATGTAATCCGATTTTAGATAGCTAACATATTACATCATGGTACATGATATGTCACATGGTATTTACCTTGTCACAACCAAACATAGACACTTATTTCTGTTTAGTTCTTCAAGGCAGAAACGTAAAACAGAGGCAACGCATTCTGCATCTAAAACATATTACTGATGATCATGCTTAATCTAAAACCAGATTACAGGTGCTCATGCTTAATCTAAACTAGATTATAGGGTTCATGGTTAATCTAAAACAGTGTTTCTCAAACTTTTTCAGGCCAAGGACCACTTAACCAGTATAAAAAACTCACAGACCACCTAGATAAAAAAAAACAGTAGACCTACTTAAACAGTATGTAACTACATAATAGGCCTACTTATTGAACCACCTTGCTTATTGTGTCAGTGGTCCCCGGACCACACTTGAAACCCTGATCTAAAACAAGCCAAAATCCTGAACTGCACCCCTTACTGGTTGGCTGCCAACTCCTGAAACTCCGACTGGGGAGACAAGGGTGAGTGCAGGACTCTGGGTAGGGCCTGAACACCGGAGGTTTCTGTCTGTGATGCACTGTCTCTATTGCACAGTGGAGTTTGGTTATATGTTTATACTTATATTTACCATTTCTGCTGTAAGTGCATGTTGTATGTGATGTCTGTATGCTACTGAGACCTTGAATTTCCCCTTGGGGATCAATAATCTATCTATCTATGTAAACAGGCAGGGCAAAGGGTACAATGCTGCATGTACAAGCACACAAAGATAGGCCAGGAACATGTGTAACTAGATGTACCGCAGAGCGGTACAAAATATGACCGCCGCCCAGTCCAGCACATTTTTTCCACAAAAAGAAATCACGCTGAAAGGCCTATATGATTCTAACTGTCTCACTAAATTGCATTATCCACACTCAATTATCACTGGTATCTGCTAGACAACAAGTCCCAAAACATGATTAGTTCATAGATTTCACATGTAAAATTCATTTTATACAACCCCACCTCCATCTTGCCTGTTCATAATTCTGAGAAATTCTTGATTGTTTGTGTTATGTTTATGTTATGTGTGTGGGTGTGTGTGTGTGTGAGTGTGTGTGTGTGTGTGTGTGCGTGCTTGTGTGTGTGCCTGCGTATGTGCCTGTGCATGGAAGCGTACATATGTCTACTGTGTGAGTATATGTCATACGTATGATTACTGTGAATGTGTGTGTGTGCGTGTGTATCTGTTTGTGCACATGTGTGCACATGAAATGGGTTAACATGACCCCTGGAGGCAAATATACGGAAAAAAAATGGTCATCCTAGGCCCTACAGTTCTCAAGATATTCACAGAGAACTGTGTCTGGCCTACCCTCCTTTCGGGGGGTCCAGTCCAGCGGGGGGGCTACAGATCAAAACGAAAAATGACGGTTCCATGCTATCCATGTGGGGGTACATGCCCACCAAGTTTTGTGTACCCCGGTCTTTCAGTGTCCCGGGAATCCTTGTTGGTGTACGTCACTAAATGTACACATAAATTATTTTATTGTAAGGCCCCCCATGAACGAAAGTACACAAAACTTGGCATGCATTCGGAGGGTGTCATAATGATCCTACTCTTTCAATTTCGTGCAGTTTTGACCATGTCAGCCAGAGATATTGTGATGAAAACACCTACATTTTTGCTTTTTAATTTTTAACTAGGTGGCGCTATACATGAAATAAGTGGTAATGGGATGGGTTGACATGGCCCCTTGAGATCAACATACAAAAAAAAGGTGGACCTCCTAGGCCCTACGGTTCTCGAGATATTCACAGAAAACTGTGTCTGCCCTACCCTCCTTTCGGGGGGTGCAGTCCAGCGGGGGGGCTACAGATCAAAACGAAAAACGATGGTTCCATGCTATCCATATGGGGTTACATGCCCACCAAGTTTCGTCTACCCCGGTCTTTCAGTGTCCCGGGACTCATTGACAGAAATTTGGGCATGCGAAAAATAAAAAAAATAAATAAATAAATAAAAATCTGACTAAACCTATATGACCGCCGCTTCGCTGCGCGGCGGTCATAATTATAACACCTCATAAGGCAAGGTCAGGAACATGTATAATTATAACACCTCATAAGGCAAGACCAGGAACATGTGTAATTATGACATCTCTGTCGGCAATTTAAATGTCGTCTTCCAGCTGTTGTCAGAGCCCAGGTCGCTCTTTTCCAGACTCATTCCAGACTCCATGGGGAGAGTTCCCCAAGGGATTGATGCAGGCTTTGGAGAGAGGTAGACGTCCAGGTCCAAGTTTGAGGAAGGAGATGGTTAGAATTGTGCTCCATGAAATGATGAAAGTAACACCGTCTATAAGTAAAATGAACGCTACTGATGTGGCCAAAAAACTGGTGGCAAAATATCCAAAATCACTTCAAGATGTCATAGAGGGTTACGATAGGTTAGGGTCACATGGTAGGGCGAGCACTGACTTACAGGCAGGGCTTCAGTGATGTCACTACCTGTGGCTAATTAGGCTAAATTGAACACCTGTCCAGGATCTTTGGCTCACAATTAGTTCAGGCCTTTGAGAAAGACGGCATGGCCTGTGTCCCCCCCACCCCTTTTGGAGAAAGTTTGCCCGTGAGCAGGCAAGCTTGGACTATTTACAGTTTGTTTTGGATTTTAAACCACAAAACTGAACATCCCAACCGTACCGGCGCTTGGGCTATTCTTGAGGTGCCGAGAGTGTTGCCGTATCAGTCCTGTTGGACTCCGATGACAGACAAAGAGCTACCTACCTTGATTATTCTGCTAAACGTTCCGGCATTTTGTGGCCAGCTGCCCTGTTCTTTATTAGCCTGGAGGACCAGGTCCAATCTGAAAGATTAACGCAATGGCCCGACTCGAGGGGTGGCACCAAGCATGCATTTGAAAATCTCACTGCACCAATTGGATAACACTATACGACCATGCTAACTGACTGATTCCGGACTTTGACGCAATTGGATAACACTACGTCTTTCATCTGTTTAGCTCGCCTCTGGCCCGCCCATATCAGATACACAGATGTGATTGGTTCTCATTGCCTCGTTGTCTCTCGCTGAGCAAATTGATATTGTGCTCCCTAGAACTCTGGATTCCCAATAGTGACCTAGCTCAGAACAGTGTCTTGCATCAGTACTCTGGAAATTCCCCTCTCCAATCCACAGTAGATGTAACCCCTAGCGGCTAGTCTAGCAACTCTCCGTTGGCTTGTGAGCTCCAGAAATCGAAACTTAATCAAGCATTGAAATCGTGTATAGAGTCGTTTGGTGGGCTTAACATAATGATTGATGGCAGAGTTGCAACGGTTTGGCTTGAATTCCCTGCTACTTGAAAACAAATATCCTATTGCGTCCTATTGCGTGCAGAGGGAATTTGAAAGACAACTGATTATCCCGCCCCTCGGACTGAGCTCTGTGAACGGTGAGTGCCCAGACCCTACATTTTAATGTGGGTCTGGCTCGCCAGGCTACAGTAGATGTACTGTCCTTTGCATGTTAACTGACTGTCAACAGTTTGTGGAGTGCCTTGCATCCTTGGGGAGTACAGGTCCATGTTTCCTAAGAATATGCAGCATCTCATTTAGGGACTTATGTGTGATGTGGTGTCTGGTACTCCACTCTCTCCAGTCATCACCTGTGTTTGTGACCTCAAGATGTGCGTCAGAATTTAAAATTTCCACATCTGATTTGGAGTTGGACATTCCAATGTCCGTATCAAAGTCTGAGTCACTAGTGTCACTGGTACTGTGTCCAGTGTCATCAGGCAAATTCAGCTCAATGCTGTCATCAGTCACTTGGTTCTGTTCACTGTCAGACTGGAGGAGCTCATTGACGTCAGCTTTCCTCTTTCTCCACATTTGTAAGTATGCCATCTGTAACCACAACAAGTCCAGTAGGAAAAGTGTTCAGTGAGTCTGTAGGTCACTAGTTGTGCTGGATTGTGTAATGTTAGTGGTCGCGCCAAGTGGCTAGGCCTTTAGCGGCGAAGATAACTATCTGACTTAACTTCACCAAATTCAGTGAGTCATCAGAGACAGAGATCCGATCGCCCACCACCTGACGGCCGTTAGAAAAACAACGCATCGGCTAAAAAAAATGCCGTAGACTAATTGTCATGGTCGATTACATCGACTACTTGCGTCATCACATTTCTATCGTTAGGGGCATCTGTGGCCTACTGGTTAGGGAATCGGACTTGTGACCGAAGGGTGGCATATTCAATCCCTGACTGGTAGGAAAAATGTGGGTGGGGGGAGTGATTGTGTCTACAGGATGCATTTCCCAAAGTACAGGAAGGGACAGTGCAGGGTGAAACCCATCAAAACCGAGACAACATTCCGTAAGTTACATATTTTTTTATTTATCAACAATAAAAGATCTGTTCATTTTGCATGCTATTGCACTATGGTGTTTTTTACAATGAACAAAACAATAAATAAATGTACAATGAAATACTTTACAAACTATGTACATAGTTACGAAGTGTGAAATATTGCACAGGGTATGTGGAAGACTTGATGGGCTTCATCATGGGCGAGGTCTTTGTGGACCAAGAAGCATACAGGGAGGAACTCCTGAAAATAAGCATTCCTCCGGACCTGTCCTCAGAGTTTGAGCACCCAGAGAAGGAGGAGGTGATCGCCAACTATGTGTCTCGCTTCAATCCAGGGGAGGCAGTTTGAAGCCCACGTATTGGACGGGGTGACGACCCTTATTCTGCATCCAAGGAATCCCCAACACCAACTGACAAAGCTCCTGTAGGCAAGCTATCTGTAACGACTAAAAAAAAACAAAAAAACATTGCAGTAGTTAGCAGGTTACATAATCTGTCAGTTCTGTCAAAAGTGCAATTGTCATATTGCATATGTCATGTTTTATTTCTGTTTTGTGTAATAAATATATTGTAATGTCTTAAATGTGTCACGAGTGTATGTTTGATACCTGCTGAATTTGCAGACAATAGCCATACATAAAAAGAAAGAAAACAACAATTGGGGCATGTGTTGGTGTGTAAGGCCATTAGTGACCTATGAACATTATTAAGACTAACATCTGCTTTTGCTGATAAAACACTGGGAAAAACTAATAAGTAGCTTAATAAATAACACATACTGCTCTATTCCCCGTAGCCGTAAGGCCCCATGGTCAGCTCTGTATATGTTCAGTGCGTTCTGAAGAGAATAAACATTCAGGCACACCGGGTATAAACCCGTCTGCTGCAGAAGTCGTGTGATCTATAATGGTAAGGTAAGGTGAGTGCTATGCTAGCACAGTCCCTAGCATTAAAGCTAATCAACTGCTGTTAATCTAGTGAAGTTTCAAATACAAGCAAATGTTAAATATTGTAAAAAGACTGGCTTTGTCACGAAAAATTACATTACGTTTACTTAACAGGCTGAACAGGGTAAAGGCTAATAGCCAAGACTAATTTGGCACGTAGGAGAGATAGCAAATACATTGATTTAAAAAGTTAACAAACCATTTAGAAACTGCTTGCAGCATTCGTGAAGGTGTTTCTGCAGGTGGCTCCTCTTCATCTTGATCTGGGTCGAAAATGTTGGGCTAGAGTGCGCCTCTGTATTCCGTCATTTTCACCCAAGCAGTGGAGGTTTTCACATGAAGAAAACGAGCAGGGTAAACATCTGACAGTGGGGCGTGATCAGCAGTAGCTTATTTGCATAAAAGTGACAGAGTCCTTAAACGGCTCATTCTGAAAGGGACTGAAGCTGGCAAGAATAGAGGCTGCAGAGATCTCTTTATGTGAGATTGATTTTGTGCAAAAAACTTTATGAACATGTTTTGTATAGCCCATAGACCTATTCTAACTTGTTTAAAAAGAGGTATAATATGTCTCCTTTAACATTAAATGGTGCAAGGAGGGAACAAAGCCCAATGGGCTTGTACAGAGCTCCACCTCTTTCAATAATCACACTTAATTATTTACGGCTGACAAATAAACCATGAGAGGAGATAAGGTACAAATATAATCAATAACAATAAGGAAAAAGAAAAATCAGGAGACAAAATACAAAAATCATCCAAAATGGATCGAAGAAGATGTGGCAGATCTATGGATTTGAAAGATGCATTAGAAATGTTAGATAGTAAAATAACAAGAAATGAAGCAGGCAGGAATTAAGTAGATGATTCATGACAGGAGAAGATGTTTTTTAAGCTGTTTTTTAAAGAGAGAGTGGGAAGCTATGGCTCTTAACTCATTGAATGCCAAGCTGTTTTCGGGAGCTTTGTCCTAGAGTGCCAGCAATCTAGACCATTGTTGATGATTTTTGTACAGCCACAGCATATTCTGTGTTATAGCTATGAACACATACAATGGCTTGTTTAAAATGTGAGACTTTAAGCTCTCAGTGGGTCTCAAACCGTGTATTTCTACACGCCTCTGTTCCTGAGAAATCGCAAGCTAAACAGTGGCTAGTTTTCATCAAAATCGCTGTTTTTTTCTAGAAATGGAGATATAACGTCTTTCATGAAATATTAAGTGTTGCCTGTAAACTTTCCAGGAAGTGATCAGTGAGACCTGGCGAGACTGCCACCTAGTGATAGACCCACGAAAATGGCCTGGTTTTGAGATGACGTGCATGCGTCACCTTATTCGACCCAAAGCGGCAACCGATTTATGATAAAATGTCCAGATTGTGCGTTTTTATGAGTTTTCGATCGTCATATATTTCATTTCCATTCATCACAGAGTTCCCAAAATCACATATAAGGTGTGTTAGAGTGTCTAGTTTCGTAATTAAAAAAAAAGTTTAAAAACGTAATATTACGTTTTTGGCACTCAACGCATGGGAAGGAAAAACATAATATTACGTTTTTGGCACTCAATGAGTTAATGGGGGAGGTAATCCATTCCATAGTATTGGTGAAGGGTACAAATAAATTATTATTGTGGCTGTGTCTAGTGCAATGAGAATGTATGTCTAATGACCGGATAAAGAAAGATTAAAGGGAGGCCGGAAGATCTTGGGTAATGTAAATTAACTTGTGAATGAACAAACAAATATGGTAAGTATTCAGTTTGTGAATAGGTAAAATAGAGAAATTAATAAAAAGTGGCGCTGATGGAGCATATCTATTTGAATGTGAAATAAATCTTAGGAACCTTTTTTGAATAATGCATAATTTCTTGAGATGGTTTGGATATGAAGCTGCCCAGACCATGTTACAGTAGTTTAAATATGGAAACAAAAAGCTGTAGTAAAGAGTTAAATGACAGACTTTTTACCCATTATCTTTGGGGACCTTTTGCAGACAAGATCTATATGGTTTGTCCAATTAAGTCTTTCATCTACTAGTACTCCCAAGAATTTTGTTGCTTTTACTTGGATGATTTCTGCTCCACAGTGATAAATATTTTAGCTAACTCTTTGGGGTAGGACTTATTTGTGCTGCAAAAGATCACAAAGTTACATTTCTTCACATTTAACGTAACCTATTAAGTTGAAACCATTTAGAAATAACAGATAATTCATCATTTACACTGTCAATCAGATACTTAAAATCATTATGAGTTGCTATAAGATTAGTATCATCAGCAAATAATACAGGAAGAAGCTGTTCACAAGTCATGACTAGGTCATTTATATAGATCAGAAATAATAACGGGCCCAGAATAGATCCCTGTGGCACCCCATGAATAATTCTGGACTTGGTAGAATTATAACCATTAACTGATACATATTGTTCTCTGTTTTTTAAGTAATTTGAGAACCAGCTCAGGGCAATATCCTTAATCCCATATCTATTTAATTTGTCAATCAAAACACTGTGATTAACAGTGTCAGATTATTGCTGATTTATTTATTGAGGATTATTGGTGCTTCGCTCCCCTCCCTGAAGGACATTTACACCTCCCACCTCACCCGCAAGGCGACCACAATTGTGAGTGACGCAAGTCACCCCACTCACAATTTGTTTGATCTACTGCCCTCTGGGAAGAGGTACAGAAGCCTGCGCTCCCGCACCACCAGACTCACCAACAGCTTCATACACAAGGCTGTTAGGATGCTGAACTGTCTCCCCCCTCTCCCCCTCCACCCTCAGCTACCTAACATCCTGGACTTTGGACCCACAATGGCTGCCTTGCACTACTCCACTTGTGCACTTTGCAACTTGTTGTTGTCCTGTTGTCCTGAAAACACTTCTGAACACACTTCTGCTGCTCTTACATAACTTGCACCACTATGCCACTTGCATACTTAGGTCAAACAGAACTACCTCAGCCATTTATTGGCCTGACTTTTGCACTATGATATTGACTGTCTACTGTATGCACAATTTCAACCCAAATTTTGCTGCTCTTATTTCTTCATTGTATGTGCCTTCTTATTTACTTTTTATATTGTTTACTTGAATGTTATGTTTGTCTGTGGACCTAATTGGTAAAATATGTCTTGTCTCCACCCTGGGATAGTGGGAAACGTAATTTCGATCTCTTTGTATGTCTTGACATGTGAAGAAATTGACAATAAAGCAGACTTGACAAATGCTTTGCTTAAGTCGAGGAAGATCCCAATGGCATACTAACATACATAACACATGTTCTGTCGAGTGTTTCTTACGAAATCCATACTGGTGCTCATATAGAATGTCCCCGGATGCATTATATTGCTGCGGGACAGCCTCCAGGTCAGTCACATGGCATTGTAGATATAATGGTCTCGAGAATAGGAAGAAGGATGCCATTATTCAAGGTCTAAGACCGTGGTGACGGTCTGAGGGAGGTCAAAATAGATCTGTACATGTTGTTCATACATAGCCATATTTTTTCTGCTCTTACACTGCCAATACACTGCACATATTTATATCTAATTTATATTACTCTAAACCAACCACCTTCTGTAAACCAACTGTATGCTGCTGTCTACACTGCACTATATTTTTTGTCCTGTCTATACTTTGCATTGCACTTTTTAGCTTTTTTTTGCACTTCTGGTTAGACGCAAACTGCATTTTGCTGTCTTTATACTTATACTCTGCACAATGACAATAAAGTTGAATCTAATCTAATAAGCTACTGGATGTCTAAAATTTCCCTCGGGATGAATAAAGTATCTATCTATCAATCTAAGGCTATTGTCAATCACCAAGTAACCAAGATTCACAAACAGTTGCAGAAGGGTATGGACAGGACTTGGGGATTGTGCTTTATTTTGTGTGGACTTCTTGAAATCTTCAGAGTTAAAATCTTCAGAGCCTTTATGTGTCAGGAGCTGTCCTGTTCCTGAAAGGGTTTCTTACACTTCACCTTTGGAACACAAACACACTGGAACTTTTAAAATGTTAAAAAAATGAAATACTATTCCATTTGATTTCAAATATGATCTAATATGGACTCAAGTATATATATTTGCAAACACACACACACTCACAGTGACACACACACATACTGACACAGACATGTTTGGTATTTGTATTGCTTTATTCTTTATTACATCAATGCAGAATTGTGAACATTTCACCTCAGGCAACAGAGTTTGATTATCATGATGGAAATTCAGGACAGAAAATCAGAAAAATAACACACCCTTAGCATCGATCCCATTTATTCCCATACCCGTAATTTCCCAACTATTAGCCACGGCTTATACTTGATTGATTTTGCAAAATTTCTTCAGCTATGAGGTTAATAAACGGGGGCAGTTAAAATATGGTATTAATATAGTTTTGTTTCTTTTAACTTGCATAAAACACTGTCCTGCGGCTTATACAGAATGCGGCTAATACACAGGAAATGACTGTATATTAATGTTTATTTATATTGTGTTTGCCCGAGGTCATGTTTGGTCAGGTCAGCGGTAGAAGAGCAGTACTGCAGCCTCAGTGATCTCCCTGGAGGCACTCCAGCCAGCGTTAGTCCCATAACCGTCCCAGTCAAAGCCTGTGAAGTCGCCGCACTGCCGAGGGGCACCTTCAGGGAATAAGCCTCCACCACCAATGCAGAACTGCGCAGCAGAATGAAGCGCACTTACTGCACATTGTCATGACATGAAATGCACGGATGCAATAAAGTTAAGCATTTAGTCAAAGACTGACAGGGTTTGGTAATAACTGAATTCTATGTTGTTTTATGTCTATCCATTATTACTCATTCTTACATGTTCTGACGTGTTCATCATAGAATAGTGTTGAGGTCATTCTTACGTGTTCTGACGTGTTCATCATAGAATAGTGTTGAGGTCATTCTTACGTGTTCTGACGTGTTCATCATAGAATAGTGTTGAGGTCATTCTTACGTGTTTGCCTTTAGAATAGCGTTGATGTCATTCTTACGTGTTTATCTTTAGAATAGCGTTGAGGTCATTCTTACGTGTTCATCATAGAATAGTGTTGAGGTCATTCTTATGTGTTTAGTATGGCACCCTGTGGGCTTGACTCCAGAGCATAAGGCCATTGCTGCCCTCTCATTGTTGAACACTCGGAAGGTGATGTAGCCAGGAAGGAATATGGCTGTAAATGTACAACTGATTAACAAAACACACTGAAAAGTTGTCATTCTGCATTTTCACAATTTGCTGCATGAAATGTTTGTGTTTTCTTGAACATACTTCTTGAAAGCGGCCCGTAAAGGTTTCTCGTGGTGTCAGCGTTTCCATGATCGTATCTTTCAGACCATATCACTGTTATGCTAATGCCCGCATACAGACAAAGGGTAAAAGTGAACAAACCGGTTCGTAAGCAGGTAAAAGTGTGGCCTGAGGGAGCCTCCGATGCTCTTCAAGACTGCTTTGACACAACAGACTGGGAAATGTTTAAGCAGGCAGCCACTTACAACAACCAGACAGACATAGAGGAGTATACAGACACTGTAACCTCTTACATCACCAAGTGCATTGATGATGTGACCCACACAAAAGACATCATCACTCGGGCTAACTGGAAGCCATGGCTGACAGGGGATGTCCTCAGGCTGCTGAGGGCCAGAGACAAAGCCTACAGAGCTGGGGATGAAGCTGGCATGAGAACAGCGAGAGCCAACCTGTCCCGTGGCATCAAGGAAGCAAAAAAGGAATACACTCACAAGATAACCACCCACTTCAAAGACAGCAGGAACGCACAAAGCCTATGGCAGGGCATTCAGGCCCTCACAGACTACAAGCCCGCGCCACAGAGCTGCGAGAGCAACATCCCTCTGCTCAACAACCTGAACCGCTTCTTTGCTCGCTTTGAAGCACAAAACGGCACCTGCCCACAGAAGACCCATCCCCCTCTACATGAGCAGCCCCTGTGCCTCTCTGCCGACAGCGTGAAGAGGACACTTGCTGCTATCAACACCCGTAAGGCAACAGGTCCAGACAACATCCCTGGTCGAGCGCTGAAGGACTGCGCAGGGGAGCTTAAGGATGTCTTCACAGACATCTTTAACACTTCCCTGAAGCAAGCCATCGTCCCATCTTGTTTCAAAGCTGCCACCATCATACCTGTGCCGAAGAAAACTGCTCCATCCTGCTTCAATGACTACCGCCCTGTGGCACTGACACCCATCATCATGAAGTGCTTTGAGCGGCTTGTCATGTCACATATCAAATCCATTCTCCCCCCCACCCTGGACCCCTTCCAGTTTGCATACCGAGCCAAACGGTCTACAGAGGATGCAATCTGCTCTGCCCTCCACCCAGCCCTCACCCACCTGGAAAAAAGAGACTCATATGTGAGATTGCTGTTTATAGACTTCAGTTCTGCATTCAACACCATAATACCACAACAACTCATCTGCAAACTTGACAAACTGGGACTCAGTACCTACCTCTGCAACTGGCTACTGGACTTCCTCTGTCAGAGGCCTCAAGTAGTACGTGTTGGCAACAATACCTCAAGCAGCATCACACTGAGCACAGGGGCCCCCCAAGGCTGCGTGCTCAGTCCGCTGCTCTTCACCCTGCTGACGCATGACTGCACTGCAACCTACAGCAACAATCACATAGTGAAATTTGCTGACGACACAACTCTGGTGGGTCTCATCACCAAGGGCGACGAGACTCAATACAGGTTGGAGGTCGACCATCTGACCACGTGGTGCAGGGACAACAACCTCCTGCTGAACGTCAGCAAGACCAAAGAGATTGTTGTTGACTTCCGGAGAGGTCACACCCAACACCTGCCACTGACCATCGACGGTGCTGTGGTGGAGAGAGCGAGCAGCACCAAATTCCTGGGGGTGCACATCAGTGAAGACCTCTCCTGGACCACCAACACAGCATCACTGGCGAAGAGAGCTCAGCGCCGCCTGTACTTCCTGCGGAAACTCAGGCGAGCAAGTGCTCCACCAGCCATCATGACCACATTCTACCGAGGCACCATTGAGAGCATCCTCTCCAGCTGTATCGCTGTGTGGGGCGGAAGCTGCACTGAATACAACAGGAAAGCCCTGCAGCGCATAGTGAACACAGCTGGAAGGATTATTGGTGCTTCACTCCCCTCCCTGAAGGACATTTACACCACCCACCTCACCCGCAAGGCGACCAAAATTGTGAGTGATGCAAGTCACCCCGCTCACAATCTGTTTGATCTACTGCCCTCTGGGAAGAGGTACAGAAGCCTGCGCTCCCGCACTACCAGACTCACCAACAGCTTCATACACCAAGCTGTTAGGATGCTGAACTCTCTCCCTCCTCTCCCCTCTCCACCCTCAGCTACATAACATCCTGGACATTGGACCCACAATGGCCGCCTGCACCACTCCACTTGCACACTTGTACACTTTGCAACTTGTTGCTGTTGTCCTGAAAACACAACACTTCTGCTGCTCTTACATAACTTGCACCACTATGCCACTTTATTTCTTACTTAGGTCAAACAGAACTACCTCAGCCTCTTATTGGCCTGACTTTGCACTAGTATTTTATTTTATTGACTGTCTATGCACAATTTCAACCAAATTTTGCTGCTCTTATTTTTTCATTATATGTGCCCTCTTATTTACTTACTTTTTTGTTTACTTGAATGTTATGTTTGTCTGTGGACTTAAAATTGGTAAAATATGTCTTGTCTCCACCGTGGGATAGTGAGAAACGTAATTTCGATCTCTTTGTATGTCTGGAACATGTGAAGAAATTGACAATAAAGCTGACTTTGACTTTGACTTTGACTTTGTATACCACAGGGATAGATGGCCCATCGTCTGTCCCACAAGCTCCACTATTGTACCTTACTGGGTAGCGCTAACAAGCATGGATGATGGAAAAGACACATTTAGTTAATGTTTTTAAAAAATACATAATAACTATTTACATTAGATTTTTCGGTAACACTTTATAATAACTACACACAATTCATCATTTATTAAGCCTTTGTTACTTACTAGTTCATCGTTTGTTCATCATTAGTAATTTATTGTTCATACATAATTTATCAGTAAAGCATTTGTTCACACAGTTATACATTGTTTGTTCACAGTATATAAGCCTATATCTAAAATATGTTTATACATTATTGTTGAAACTTAATAAATGATGCAATAATATGTTGTTACTATTATACCTTACTGGGTAGCGCTAACAAGCATGGATGATGGAAAAGAGACATTCAGTTAATGTTTTTAAAAAATATATAATAACTATTTATATTAGATTTTTGTATGACATATTGTCATATTATTTATATAATATCTAATATATTAACATTATTGTAATGTCTTGGTATGTGAGTCAACATTACTGTTTCATGCACCTGGTAGAGTTGGTAGAGGTTTCCTCCATAGAGTGTAAGAAAGCTCGTCTGCGTGTGGTACCGTAGGATAGCATGTCTACCGTGGTTTAGTGCCATGTTGTTGGGTACATGCCAAACAGACACATCCTCCGCAATGATGTCATAATAGCCAGGATTCTATGGAATACAAGTGTGGAACTCAGAACCATTTCCATTTTAAACTCTCTGTCCAATCAAGCAACAGGCACATGCACATACAGTTGAGATAAAAAATGTGCGTGATCCTACACTCACAAGATCACAAAAGCTGCGTAACAAAGAAACAACTTTTAGTTTTTACAAATAATATTAGTGCAAGGGTTTGCATCCCCCTTTAGGAAATGTTTGTTTTGTAAAACTTTGTTTGTCTGATCACTTCACTCCATCTATCAATTAGTTTGGGATTCAAGTTGCCTTGAATTAGCCTGGTCCTTACCGCCTGTGACTACGTTTCTCTTCGTCATACAGTCTGGAACAAAGTAATAATAATCTGTCTCCGTAATGGGCGGATGCTTATTTTGAGGTTTAAAATCATTGGAGTTCCCTTAACCAATCAGCAACGTTTGGTAATGACGTATGCTGTGCGCCGGAGTTCAGGCTTTTACGCTTCCCACTTCTGCTCTCAGTAGTAAACAGACCGCTGGCTAGTATGTAGGCTACCTGACCGCCAGGGCAGTCTCTTCGTAGTGGATATATCTCTAACTTGCGCCAGCCATAGACCGAGAGTTGTATACCAAAAGCGTCACGTCGCCGAGATTATATCAGCTCTTGTCACACGCCAGTTTTCCCTCTTATCTCTTCTCGCCGCTTATCAGACGATTGTTGTTCTACGCAGCCCGGTGACTTCGTCGGAGCTTACTTCGTTCTCCACGGGCTGCACCCTCGGATAAGTTGGATTACTTCGTTCTCCACGGGCTGCACCCTCGGATAAGTTGGATTGTACTGACGACCTACGTGTTATTTAACCTGGAGCTTGCTCAGTTGAACTAACAGTTGTTCGGCATAAAACAACGCAGCCTACCTTGAGCCACGCTCGGTGACTGGCTAACGTTACTGTCCACAAGCACGGTAGCCTCGCCTGGAGCCCAGCTCGGCCACACTAGCCTCTGTCAAACACGGAGCGGTTTACCTTGAGCCCAGCTCGGTAACCGCTAGTCCCAGTCAAGCACAATCACAGCAGCCTTGCCTTGGGTTCCGCTCGGTAACCGGCTAGCTCACGTCAAGACACACCGCCTCGCCTTGAGCCCCGCTCGGTAGGGTAGGGTAGCTAGTAGCTAACATTCCATTCCTTAAGTAGGCCTATGCCGCATTGATTTTGTTAAGGTAATTTGAGAGTAGGGTGGAGAATAACGAGCAGCAAAAGTTTATTTGAAAACATGATAAGTAGTGATGCATGTAGTACACTTGTGCGTTTAGGTTTAGCTATCACCATCTGATAAATCAAACTTTTCCCAAAGCCAGTTGGAAGGAGAGTTATTAGACGTCCTTTCCATTTATAAAATTGTCAAGACAAGCCTCTTGTTCTGCTTTAATTGCGTGATGCCCTCGAGAGTTGAGACTACTTCGCGGATAGCTTCTAGCGTCTCTTCCTCCGTCGCCATTGTTGCTGTGCTGTTGAACTACAAGCTTCGCTGGACTACAAGCAACTCGGCAGGCAAGTTCCGCGTCATCACTCAACTGTTTGCTGATTGGCGCGCCCGCACGCGAGCTGTATACTGTAGGTTGGGCCAGACTACGTGCGAGGCTGAAATAAAATTTTGGCCGGAAGTACGTAGGATGGTAACACCAGGCTAGCTTTGAGTTCCTCTAAACGCTGAAAAAGATACCTTGTAGTCGTCACTTGTAGCTAGTTTGGGATTCAAGCTGCCTTGAGTTCCTCTAAACGCTGAAAACGATACATTGAAGTCGTCACTTGTAGCTAGTTTGGGATTCAAGCTGCCTTGAGTTCCTCTAAACGCTGAAAACGATACCTTGTAGTCGTCACCTGAGTTCCTCTAAATGCTGAAAACGATACCTTGTAGTCGTCACCTGAGTTCCTCTAAACGCTGAAAACGATACCTTGTAGTCGTCACTTGTAGCACCCTCTGGAGTCCCGAAGGTGGCGCTGTTGGCCCACGCTCCATCTCCATCGGGGCGGTTGGGATTGCTGCCCTGCTCACTGGACCAGCGGTCCCCTGTAGTGCACTTCCCGTACATGTTGTTCTCGTGCACACTGGCCACCAGCGTCCACCCGCCACCTGCTGTGGTCATGTCGCAGTAGGTCTGATACATTACGCCTTCAGATGTGGTGAGGTAATACAGACCATCTGAAATGGATGGCAAGAAGGTATTGAATGCAGGTGAGATAGTTAAATGTAGGTATTTCATCAGTGTCCAGTGGAGACAGTGTACCCAGGGCAGGATGCTAAAAGGTCCATTTGAAATGGATTCATGAGAAGTAAGGGCTCACCTTCTTGAACGCCATATTTATGCTGAATGTCCTTGCAGCTGCGCCCAACCAGACTAAACCGCTGAACCGCAGAAAGCAGAATTCCCTCCGGTTTGTAAGCACCATCTGCAGCCGCTGTAGAAATACAAGAAATCTTTGCATTTCAGTCCTTATTATGAATAGGGAATAGAAATCGCGGCAAAGGTTCCTTAAGAAAGGATGTTACACTAGTGCAGAAGCTGCAGGAACCAAAGAACCCTCTCTTGCTTACCCAATTAGCTCAGCCTTGTCTTGTCATTAAAACAGTTCTCTCTTGTGGGGATAACATATTGGTCAAGTCTCTAGCTTACCTGGTTGCCCTGGTGACAGAGTGAGCCATATCAGCAGGAGAATACCTCGTAACATGTTTGACTGGAAAAGAATGATAAACTGTCACTGCAGTACTGCCGGTTTTGTTTGCACGCTTAGGAAGCCAAAGGACGAATGACTGAATCCTGTGAGGACGGTCTATATAAAGCCCTGGGGACCTGGTTGGTTCATCACTTCCATGACCATGTTTGGAGTCTAATCCAAAGATTCTAGAGCACTACGCTAGAATCTTTGGTCTAATCTGCAGGCCCACATTCTTCCACATGATTGTTTTATAGTCAAATAGGGTTTCCCCAGCAACATGTATTACATCACAATCAGTGCAGCTCCATGTGCAGAAGTATCTCATATTGCAACATAGTAAGGCTCTGTTCCGCAACAATGTAACAAACTCCAACTGTATTTAATCAGATCAAAATCAAATAATCCCGGATATCTTCTCTGATTTCATAAAATTGGATTTCAATAGTGCGCAGGTTACATGACAATTTAATTGGAGTTAAGAGCATAATTGAAGTGAAAGCTGATTGTTTGTTTGCATGTAGCTGCACTGAATGGATATTGTGCTCTGCTCATGTGGTGATCTTATAATTAAAGAGTTTAGGTACAGTACTCTGTGGAGAAACGGCAATATGGGGAAGTATCTGAGGTAGAGCTGCAGCACTTTCTCACAAGTGAAAAACAAAATGACTATTCAAACCCGGTTACACAGATATGTCTGCTCTCTGTCACATATACTACAGAATGTCTCTGTGACTGATTACATACTGTAACATTCTGTGCCAATGATAAGACAGTTTACCATTAACCGGTACTTTTAATGTAGACTGTTGTCGGCCACAGCCATGTAGTTTCCACATTACCTAGCCCTGGAGGACATTACTGTACTTTCATTGATGTCGTTTCCATATTATCTAGTCCTTGAGGACATTACTGTACTTTGATTGATGAAGTTTCCCCATTACCTAGCCCTGGAGGACATTACTGTACTTTGATGTAGTATAACATTTGTTGCTGATTGCTCACATGCTTTTTGCAGAATTTGGCTCATTGTGTCAAAATACACAAGCCCAGTGAAACGCTCACAAATGCTGCTCTGTGGATGATACTGATTCTAGGTGCTTAGGATCTCTGATCAGGCTGCTGTGTGTGCGTGCATGTATATATGTTTGTGGGTGTGTGTGCATATTTGTGTGTATGTATGTGTGTCAGAGGGCAAGGGTTGACTGAGGGGGTCCAGCATTTACTATGATGTGTGTGGTATTTCGTACTGTGATGTGTGTGGTATTTAGTACTGTGATGTGTTTGGTATTTAGTACTGTGATGTGTGTGGTATTTGGTTAGGACTGTGATGTGTGTGGTGTTTGGTAGTTCGCACAATGATGTGTGTGGTATTTAGTACTGTGATGTGTGGTATTTGGTTAGGACTGTGATGTGTGTGGTATTTGGTAGTTAGCACTGTGATGTGTGTGGTATTTGGTAGTTAGCACGGTGATGTCTGTGGTATTTGGTTAGTACTGTGACGTGTGTGGTATTTGGTAGTTAGCACAGTGATGTGTGTGGTGTTTAGTACTGTGATGTGTGTGGTATTTAGTACAGTGACGTGTGTGGTATTTGGTTAGGACTGTGATGTGTGTGGTATTTAGTACTGTGATGTGACCCTGAATTTCAATCAATAAAGTATCTATCTATATATCTATCTATGTGTGTGGTATTTAGTACTGTGAGTGGTATTTGGTTAGTACAGTGATGTGTGTGGTATTTCATTTCATGGCAACTCTGCAAAGGTTGTTTTCTGTGCTGTCTCTCAGACACCAAGACATTTCTATGGTCAATGTCATTCTCATCCATCGGTCTATAAACCAACTGCAGAATGAGGAAGTGCCTGAGGAGGAGCTGCAGCACAGTCTCACAGGGGAAAACAAAAGCACTATGCACATTTTGTGAGACAGATATGTGAGCTTTCTGTCACATATATTGTAAAATGTCCCTGTGACAACAAAAGGAATGGCCAAAGCTTCAAATCCTGAATATCTTGTAACCATAAGCACAGTGTAATCATTCATACCTTGAACACATGTTCTGCTTTGCACTTTGTTTGCAATTCTGCAGCACACTAATTGCAAAGCACAACACACTGTTTCATACATTAGACATGTTTGTTGAAAATGGCAATATCTTATTTCATTGGGGAAACACTGCTATTCAAAATGCAAAACACACGTGGTGATTGCAAATACCCACACATATACCTGACAACACTTATACAGAAACCTGAACACCAATCAGTCTGAGCCCTGGCACTCCAATAAGACCTCATGTAAGCCATTGTGTACTTGTTCAATTGTGCACCTTTTCACTGTGTGCATAATTTTTAGTTTTGGACTTGCCCCTTTAGTTCCCATTTCTAAAACCTTTCGAATAACCTTTTCAGCATGATAACAGGAAGTATATGACCAGGAAGTATATGATCCTTACACATCAGGTAAGCCATCATGTGCTTGTCATATTATGCACCTGTACAATAAAACCATCAGGTAAGCCATCGTGTGCCTGTCATATTATGCACCTGTACAATAAGACCATCAGGTGAGCCATCGTGTGCCTGTCATATTATGCATCTGTCCAACAAAACCATCGGGGGGGGGGGGGGGTGTAATCATCAAGTTAAAAATTTCAACACACCCATTTGATTAACACTATCAATACAGGAACTTTGACACCAAAAGTAACTCTATCTTGAAAATAAGAAAAAGAACCCAAAAAGCGGCATTTTCTGCACTTTCTACTAGTTTATCATAAATAAATCCCTACGAACTTGTTTTAAACCGAAAGTGGACAGACGTGGGGGGACAGCAGTGTTTCCCCTACAATGTGTTCATCAGCGGCGCCCATATATACACACACACACACACACATAGTGTTTCCCCTACAATGTGTTCATCAGCGGCGCCCATATATATATATACACACACACACACACACACACAGTGTTTCCCCTACAATGTATTCATCAGCGGCGCCCATATATACACACACACACACACACACACAACACAGTGTTTCCCCTACAATGTGTTCATCAGCGGCGCCCATATATACACACACACACACACACACAGTGTTTCCCCTACAATGTATTCATCAGCGGCGCCCATATATACATACACACACACACAGCGTTTCCCCTACAATGTATTCATCAGCGGCGCCCATATATATATACACACACACACACACACACCACACACACAGTGTTTCCCCTACAATGTGTTCATCAGCGGCGCAGCGCCGCTCCTGGAATTCAAGCACCACTGCAAAAAAAGTTGTCTAATTAAAAAAAAAAAAAAAAAAAAACATGCAAGTGAACTTCAGGAACAGCTGCCGTTCGTTCAGGTTTGATGTCAACAAATAATAGTAGGCTAACGTTGAAGGCGCAGTCAGGGATTCCACAGGAGATCATGCTTGTTTGTGTTTATGTTTAAGTTCATTAGCAGACGCATTTTTGTGCAAAAAAACGTAGCCTACATTATGTTAACCAAGGAACCAAGTTAAACACGCCAGTGAGATAGCTCGCCCCTACCTTCAGTAGCCTATTCCCAGATAAATTCCACGCATTGTTTCGTTTTTGTTTGTAATACAGGCAATGCCTTCAAGCCCTGTGTTGCTAAAATACCTAGGCTGTGAAACTAAGGTCTAGCTAGCCTATTGGTGGGTTTAATTGAATTTGAGTAATGGGATACGCAACCATTTACATCTGAAGATAGTTTGTAATTCCTGTAGAGCTCACCAAAATTATAGAAATGATACAAGACACTTATCTCCTATGATACAAGATAGATTTTCTTCGAGTTTTTGAACATTTATTTTACCAAATGACATGGAAAACATAATTCATTTCATCCACATATTCTTATGCACCATGCACAACAACGCTACTAAGTTAGCTTAAAACCGTGAAAATCAAGCAAGCCCCACGGGCCGTCACGGCACTCAATTCGACTTGCATAACACCAATACAGTGTAATGACATGAAAGAGAAGTCTATATAGTTTATACAGTGCTGTGCAAAAGTTAAGACACCCATGCTGAAATTGACTAAAGGGAGGAATAAAAAACATATTTTGCCTTTTGTCTTAATGCCTTAAATAAAAAATAAGACATCAATTGTTTTTGAATGTATCATGTATCGTAAATAATTCTAAATAGTAAGTTTGTACAGTGGCTTAGCCTACAGTGTACAGTGGATAATTACTAATAATGGAAATGAAAAAGGTGAAAGAAAAACATGAATAATCCTGTTCAAGTACTGCAATAATAATGCTTTGTAAATGCTTGTGTTGATGGTTATGTCATAATTTGTAACACTCAATCTGTCTATTTCTTTCACAAAATCCACCAGAAGTCACCATTTAAGGAGTCGTTTTTTCAACATTTTCGTTTTTTTTTGGGGGGGGGGTCCTACGATCAACAGCACCGCTGCTGGAAAAATGTCTAGGGGAAACACTGGACAGCTTGAGCCAATGATCTCACAATTCCGACTGAAAACGCTTCCGCGTAGGATACTCTTGTGTTTCCTCGCGTATCGGGCCTTCCACCTCCCTCCTCGGTCTTGCCTCCTCTGGTTGTAATGGGATGAATGAGACATCCTCGATGATGCCGGGCTTTGGACGATTAGATGAATGAGACATCCTCGATGACCTCAGGCTTTGGACGATTAGATGAATGAGACATCCTCGATGATGCCGGGCTTTGGACGATTAGATGAATGAGACATCCTCGATGACCTCAGGCTTTGGACGATTAGATGAATGAGACATCCTCGATGACCTCAGGCTTTGGACGATTAGATGAATGAGACATCCTCGATGACCTCAGGCTTTGGACGATTAGATGAATGAGACATCCTCAATGATGCCGGGCTTTGGACGATTAGATGAATGAGACATCCTCGATGATGCCGGGCTTTGGACGATTAGATGAATGAGACATCCTCGATGATGCCGGGCTTTGGACGATTAGATGAATGAGACATCCTCGATGACCTCAGGCTTTGGACGATTAGAGGAATGAGACATCCTCGATGATGCCGGGCTTTGGACGATTAGATGAATGAGACATCCTCGATGACCTCAGGCTTTGGACTATTAGATGAATGAGACATCCTCGATGATGCCGGGCTTTGGGCGATTAGATGAATGAGACATCCTCGATGATGCCGGGCTTTGGGCGATTAGATGAATGAGACATCCTCGATGATGCCGGGCTTTGGACGATTAGATGAATGAGACATCCTTAATGATGCCGGGCTTTGGGCGATTAGATGAATGAGACATCCTCGATGATGCCGGGCTTTGGGCGACGATTTCCGTGGCACGCGCTGGAGGACGGAGGGAGGAGGCGTCTGCGAATAGAGCTTTGAGAAGAACACACACACACACAAACTGGTGTCACAGGCATTACTCAGGTACAAAGGCTTGACCCTGGGCGTGGCCCAGGCATTTGCTAGTGCCCCCTCATGTGACTGGCCCCGTGGTTAGCATAGCGCCCCCTTATGTGAGTGATCCCGTGGTTAGCATAGCGCCCCCTCATGTGACTGATCCCGTGGTTAGCATAGCGCCCCCTTATGTGAGTGATCCCGTGGTTAGCATAGCGCCCCCTCATGTGACTGATCCCGTGGTTAGCATATACTTTCAGCTACACACAACGTTAATGTGTCTTCAATATTTTGACAATGACCCTGATGAAGGCGTAAGCCGAAACGTTGGTCTAATAAACAATTGCATATTGAAGTTCTGAGTGTACCACGACACTTCTTATTTTAAGTCTTTATCTACCACCGTGAGCACCTCACAAGGTGTGCGTTTACCATCATCAAACAAAAACTGATTACAGCCCACTGATTTATAACCAAGTGTTTCTGATTTCAGCCCACTGAGTGTTTCTTTCGAAGTAACATATTTATTTACTTGTTTGTTGTTGATCTGAGAATGTGGTCTGATGATGTCATAATCATAAGGTAGGGTAAATTTCCCTCACAGGATCAAAAGAGTTTATAGTGATGCTGGACACACAAGAGCAACAGGGCAACATATCACCAACACACAATGGACAAGCAAGGGACACAATACTAGCAATGCAAAAGGACAAGCAAGGGACACAAGACAAGCGATAGAAATGGACAAGCAAGGGACACAAGACAAGCAATGCAAACGGACAAGCAAGGGACACAATACAAATATACAAAACAGCTTGAATACATCAGGAAGGTCATCACAGGGAACATAGCCAAATGGCACATGGCTAACAGGAACTAAGGACACAAGAATAGGAAGCAAACAGAACACATGCCAGTCCTAAACCAAGGAACTAAAGGACACAAAGGAGGCAGGATGGCAGAGTGCATATGCTGGACCACTGGTGGGAATGACCCATGTGTGTATCTGCCCTTCAATCATATAGGCTACCGTCAAAATAATTATATATAAATAAATAATAAACAACATTATAATAAAACTAGATAGGCTACTGTCAAAATACATTTGAACATTATACAATCATACAGGCTATCGTCAAAATACATTTGAACATTATACATAATAAAACTAGATAGGCTACCGTCAAAATACATTTGAAACTCGGGATCTGTCAGTACACTTTGGAGAGGAAAGACAGGCAGTGAAGGGAGATGAAGCATACTAAAGACACATAGGAAGCATACTAAAGACACAAAGGAAGCATATTGCTTGAAACACGCCCCAAAATCATGTCCCAATGATGCAGGACCAAACTCAAATTCTGAAAAGAACAGTAAATGTGTGTGTGTGTGTGTGTGTCAGACTCTCTGTTTGGAGATTGTCCTCCTAGTGTTTAGTCTATTTGTCCCCCTCTACAGGAGTTGTTATGTACCACTGCTGTTGGTTTGAGTCTCCACCCTTCCTCAGTCTGCTCCTGGTTCTCATCTGCTTCCACTGGTGTCTGATCTGCCTACCAATCAGCTTCAATCATCCTGCACCTGTTTGCAATTTCACCTGGCTTTAAAATACCCATTGCCAGTATGCCTCCCTGTCAGAACGTTCTGTCTTCTCGTGGCTGTTCTCGAGTGCGACCTGCCTACCTGCTTGACTGACTGAGTTTTTGCCTGCCTGGTTTTGACCTCAGCCTGCTTTTTCCTCAACTGTGTCTCTGCCTGAAGATTTTGTACTTTTGCACCAGCTGTATCCCACAAGACAGGCTGGTCACACCAGCATGACCAGCTTCCTCAGATGGTCACGCCTGCATATCCAGCTGGTGGCCCAACCAGCTACACCAGCAAAGACCAGCAAGAGCTGGAAGAAAACCTGCAAAGACCAGCTACCAGCATAAGCTGATTTCTAGCGGTTTTTTTTCAGCAGGGCTGTGCCCTGTTTTTCTCCTGACGGTGTTTTGCCCTCTACGACTGTTTTTCCTGAACTGTTTGTGTTCATTTTCTGAAGACTGCTTTCTGTCCCAGTGATTGACCCAGTGTGTGTGTGTGTGTGTGTGTTTCCCTGTGGATTACTCTCAGGACTGTGGAAGCTCTGTTTTTTTGTCTCTGCTAATAAACCTTCATCCTCTGAGCCAATTCTAGGTGTTTGTCTTATCTGAACCTGAGTCCCTTTTTCTGAAAACGTGTGCGTGCGTGTGTTTTCTATGAGTACTCTTCAGAGTGGGACCCGTTTTCAAAACTGTGCAACTCACCGAGTGGTTAGTGGTGTTTGTTGATGTTCCAAAAAAAGTAGCATAGTGAAATACAGTTTCTGTCGTGTTTTATTTATCATTTTGTAAAATCCCATTGATTTCTGTCGGAAGACTCATTGCACGTTGATATTACTGCGCCACCGTCTATGCTTCAGGCTCAAATATTGAGCGGAAGTTTATAAGCGATAAATCATAATTGAAATCATACATTGCGCCGATATATTTGATTTTAATAATCAACGAACACCACTAACCACTCGGTGAGTTGCACAGTTTTGAAAACCAACGTTAAGGGTTGTTTCAAGGACATGTTCGTGCATGCCTGTAGGCAGCCACTCTGAAGCAGTAAAGGCGATTCAAAACGAGTCAGAAGAGTCGAGACAGGACCAATCGTCAACATTTCGGTGTCCAAAGTCGGCCTTGCAGCTGCGAGATAAGGCGTAAACATGGGCAAGCTCTACTCAAAACAACCAGTAGGAGAGAAAACAATATGTAACCCATGAACGATGTATGACCTGTGATCATTGTGTACACCCCTGAGCTTTCTGTAAACAAAGGTGCCCTGCCACACAAAACCGTTTTTACTTGTATTTTTTTAAACATGTTAGGTCCATATGTGTTTGTGCTGTCGCGAATGTGAAAATTAACAGCTAACTCCTCTGTCAGCTCTAGCCACTGAATTTCCCTCACGGGATAAAAAAGAGAATTACTTTTTTCTTAAGAAATAAGCAGAGAAATTAGGCCAATTGCAAAAGCTCTTCAGATTGACGTGGAATTGATGAGCTCATTACTATTCATGAGCTCGCCCAGTTGAGACCGTGCCCACAAAATTCGTTTAGCTCTGACAGTTTTCGTAGGCCTATGCAAGAATGGCTGAATGTCAACGCACTTGTGCACTATGCACAAATAGAACTTCAACAATGCATTTTGCCCAAGAACCCAAACTTGAGGATCATATGGCTTCAGTTTATTTTTTGGAACAATGCCACAGGCTTTGCAAAAAGGTTGCTGTTGAAGCCTGGAGCAGTAGGCTACCATCGCAGTCTACGACGAGTGCCTGTAAGTAAAACATAATTGTCAACTCAAGGAAGTGCTATGTTATACAGGTTTAATGAAATCGCTAGCCTAGCAGGTTTTATTTATGCACATTTGGACGGTGTCATCCCTATGTTCCCCAGGTCCTATGTTCCCCGCTCGGGGTTAGGATTAGGGTTATGGTTAGGGTTTTGAAAAAGGGTCCTATGTTCCCCGGTCCCATTCAAAGCGGGGAACAGGACCCGGGGAACATAGGTACGCTCCCATTTGGACAATGCTAGCACTCGCTAGCCAAGGTAAGTTCATGCCATGAAGCTAAAATTAGTTGATAACGGTTGTCATGTTATGGACGAAACCTACTAGCTGTTAGCCAATCAGAGTCAAGCAGTTTAGCTCGTTGAATATTAATGAGAACTGGCACAAATCGAGCCGAGTCTTCATGCAGGCTTTATATACCACGCTAGAATGACTTGAAACAAGGTAACCAAGGCATGTTTTCCACAAAACATGTTACAGAGTCCATGGTAGAACTTAAGACAACGATGTTGTGGGCCCTTTGGAAAACACATGGAAAATAGAAATTTCCAATGTGTTCGCCTACGTGGTTTGTAAAGGACTCGATGCTCATCGAGTCTGCAACCACCCCGGGTTTGCTGGTGGACGACAAGTCGTCCAAAGGAATGGCAAAATTCCTTCGGTACACGTCCTTGAGAAGGATCAATATAAGCTCCTTCCCCATCACTGCCTGGCCAGCCGACAGCGAGTCTGAAAAGAGAAAGATTCTGTCTCTTTGAATGAGTTCCGAGACAAACACCACCAGGGGCGGAGGGACCATCCCAGTGGGGCGCCAGACCCAAAAACCCCCGGGTCCTTGTTACACTCTTTACGTTAGTGGAGCTCGTGCCCAGGCTCACACTAAATGGGCGGGAGGTTGAGGACCGTGGCTGGCCGTGGAAATATTCTTCCAGAGCCAACTCGCTCTGGAAGGCCTCCCACGTCTGGTCGTAACCGCCCATGTGTCTGGAAGATTGGTAAAGGTTCCTGAGCTTTTCGCACAGGTACCGTACCACGCCCAGGGTCACCGTGTGCAGTCCCTGCCCTTCGATATCACAGAAGGGCAACAACAGCATGGCCTCCCTGGAAAGCAAGGCATGAAGGCCCTCCATGTGAAAGAACGAGGCCGCATCCAACAGTTCGGGGATGCCCCGTTCTGCCCCGAACTGGAGCACTACCTGGTTCGGGTGCAAAACACCACAGCCTGCAATTACTGCCGTAACCGGATGTTTAAAAAAAGGCACCTGGTGGGTGTGGGGTGAATCGCAATAAAACTGAATATGATTCAGTTTTGGCTCCTCTGGCTGCTTGACGACCAAAGGGCCGAGGTCCAGCTCCCTGGAGTCCAGATTTGATTGGAAATTGGCCGATTCGTGCATAGAAAGATTCGTGTACATGTGGCCCCTAGGCCCAGTCACCTTCTCCAGCCCATACCTGGACCAGGTCAGGTGCGTGAGGGAGCCTAGGGATCCCACCGGATTTGCCCAGATCGACATGGCGGCACGAACGCTTACGCTCACCACCTCGGGCAAGTCCACAATGTCGGACAGGTTCAACGGTGCCGGGTCTTTTTGGCCGAACAACCCTAGGGTCAAAATGACCTCGACACCATCGGGCAAACTGGTCATGTCGATTGCTCTGTCCAACAGAGTCAGGACGAACATTTGGTCCGGCGGACACACGGCCATATACGTGAGGTCTGCCCCATTCCTTTGGAATGTGGGCATGGCCTTTTGAAAGGAGTTAAGCTCCTTTATTTGGTCCCTGAAATTAGCGACCACATCACGGTAAATTTCAACAATCATGTCCCTAGCAGCCTGATCAGAGGCAAACCTGTGTGACGGAACCTTTTTCTCAAACGGCACCACCGACAGCACCAGGTGCCAACCCCCGTCCACATGTGCCACCCTGACCCCATGGCACTTTGAAAAGTAATAATATAAGCTCAGATAATTTGGCTAAAGTCGAATTTCAAATCTCACACAGAACCCACCAAACGAGTTTGCAACGTTCAAGCACAGCCTACTACTAGCAAACAAACCATGGCATGTCTTGCCATATACCTAGCCATAGCAAACATTGCAAATGTACCATTATTCCCAGATAGCAAAATCAGATTGGCAGATAGCAGACCGCTGGTGGTGGACCACCATCTCTTTAAATTGAACTTGTCATAAATATTAAGAAAAGTTAATAAAATTATATATGGAGTATAACTGAACAAATGTAAAAGATTGTAGACCAATAGTGGCAAAATATTGGGCAATTTGTCTGCAACCCACCAGCGGACCGCCAGCTATGCCCCTAATGGACCGACAGTGGTCCGCAAGCCTCTTGCTATCTGGGATTAGTACGTTACTAGGTCACTACAATATTGTCAATAATCGACTGATAATAACAAAAACTATAGCTTTGCACAATTAACTTACAAATATTGCATATAGCAATAATAAGCTCAGATAACGTTTGGCTAAAGTCGAATTTCAAATCTCACACAGAGCCCACCAAACGAAATTGCAACATTGAATCACAGCCTACTGCTAGCAAACCATGGCATGTCTTGGCATGTAGGCTCCCTAGCCATAGCAAACATTGTAAATTGTGTTGCATTTACTATTAGTACGTTATTCGGTTACTACAATATTTTGTCAATAATTGACTGAAAATAACAAACTTTCAACTTACCTCAATATGCTTTTTCAAATTAGATGGCGAGTTTTTGAACGCCATTAGCTCATGATACTTAGGTGCACAGCGCATTCAGAATGAGTTGTTTTTGCATCCAACCATATCGAAAAATTCTTCCAGGTACGGCCAGGGATGTATAAGGGTTTGTTGGTCTTTCTGGCTACCAACCTGCTCGCTGGTGATTGGTTGGGAAATTTCCATTTCGCTCGAGGTCTCTGCCACAGACATCTTCACACTTGGCTATCCTTGCTGGAGTGTGACGTGATTTGTGTCATGTGCAGGTGCGATGGATCATATACAAACCAATAGGGTGTCGGTATGGTATCATATACAAACCAATAGGGTGTCGGTATAGCCTAGAAATCTAGACGCACCCTAGCGGCAGAAAATGAATTCGCTCAGCCTGTATGTCTAGTATCAAACCATAGGAATTTCTATTGGCTGACGCCGTGGACTTCATCCAATCACAGCGCTCTATTTTGTTAGAGTCTTAAGGCGGGCTTAACAGGATAACGACAGTCCTGCGACGGTGAACAAGGAAGGTGGCTATGGCGAACGAAGAGCGGTTGTTGAAATCGGCGTTGGCGTCAACTTTGGAGGAGTTGGACTTGTGCAAAGTAGAGCAACACAATGCACTTAAGTCATTCCTTTCGAAGAAGGATGTATTTGCCGTTTTGCCGACCGGATACGGATATGGTCGTAGCGCTTGCCTATTGCATGCCTAGGCAGTTTGAAAGACAATTCTCTGCCCGCCCCTTGGATTAAGCAGGTGAATGATTCGATTCCAGACTATACATTTCAATGATATAGGATGGCCCGCCAGGCTAGTGTCGGTATGGTATCATATACAAACCAATAGGATGTCGGTATGGTATGTTTTTACTTCTCATCCAACCACAATCAAATTCACTCTATCCGGATGGCGCAATTTATCTGGATAGGTTTTTTTTTAACGATAGGAATGAAAACAAGCCGAAATAAAATAGAAGTAACGAGGCTATTTTTAAAATGTAAGGAGTAGAAAGTACAGATAATTGTGTGGAAAAGTAAGGAGTAGAAGTAAAAAGTAAGCTGAAAAATAATTACTCCAGTAAAGTATAGATACCCAAAATGTCTACTTAAGTAAGTTAAAGTATTTGTACTTTGTTACTTAACACTTCTGGCCTTGGTACTGATCGCCTGTCTGATAAGGTGGAACATTCATACCTGTCTCAGGTTAGTGGAACATGCATACCTGTCTCAGGTGAGTGGAACATGCATATCTGTCTCAGGTGGTCAGATTGGGTGGAACATGCATACCTGTCTCAGGTGAGTGGAACATACATACCTGTAGTCTGAGCGAATTAGCATAGAAAAGGTTCAAAGGTGGAAGTTAATACAGCAAAAGCATATTTGGTATCATTTGAATCATAATTTTCTGTAGATTAAGAATTTGTGGTGCCTACTGCGCAGATTTGTACTGGAAAAAATATATAGGGCTTTGAATGGAGCATGGCACAATGATTTTTGGCCCAAAAACGTATGTTAGTACATCTTGATATTAGCTGATATCTCTTAAGCCAATTGAAAGATATTCATCAAACTTGGTCTCCTTACCCACTATAAGTTGTCAAAGAACTGGCAAGACAATTTAGGTCTTGAGGTCAAAGGTCAAGGTTACAAGGGGTCACACAAATAACTCACATGCAGTATTTGGTTCATATCTCCAAAGCAGACTGTTGGATCTTCATTAACTCTAGTACATTTATTGTCTATACAAGTTAGATGAACTTAGGGACTCAGGGCCATGGGGTCAAAGGTTAAGGTCAGTTTCATCCCCTGACATACAAGGTTATAGATGGTGGAGACATGCTAATCAACATGCCATGTTCAATTCAATTACTGTAAATATAGTGATTTTTTTTTTTTATGTTGCACAACATAGACTTGGTTGTTTTTGACATGGGGAGTCCCTATCTACAGCACAATGAGTTTAATACCCCTCCTTTATATATAAGAATCAGATTGCAATTACTAGGCAAATGTGCTTAGCAGTTACATACAGTAACAGTGAAATACTTCCACTAGCATAGTCATGACCTGACCAATATCTCTTTCAATATTGCCCTTGCAGTCCTTTCCACAGTACAAGCAGTGCTACTTCCAGCTGTAAATTATAGCTTTCTGTGCTGTTGTGACTTTCCATAAGTTAGTATGCTATAGCTTTCTGTGCTGTTGTGACTTTCCATAAGTTAGTAAGATAGTTTTCCCTTCATGGACAAGGTGTTGTCCACTTTCTCCTGGCAATTTCTGTGACCCTGAAGACTAGCATTGTCTTCCAGTTTTGATGTTAGTAATGTGGCATGTCCGTTGTTATCTGTTCAGTTGAAGTTAGGGGTGGGCAAAAAATAATATCTAAATATTTTGGATAGCTCCGTTGAACAGTGTATTTTTCGTGTTTAAGAACTAAAAAAGTTGATTTGAAATGTCGGGTAGCCTAAATTATAGCGTGTGCATCTCAGAGGAAGAGATTTTGGAGAGAGAGGATTTAACCTACATGTAGGTGATGATTATTTGTGTCTGGTGGTAATTAGACTTGAGTATGGATACCTACGAATTGTTTTGAATAAAAAAAAAAGATAAGACAACAAATGAAATGTGACCCTGCAACCAGTCGTTTTGGTAAAATTTACAAAATTAAGTTATTGTACTCACACGAACGGCCATAAACTAAGCTTTCCAACAATATGTATATTATTATATGTTATATAGCAGCCATCACCAAATGGCGGACCGCGGTCCGAGTCCGGACCGTGACGTGATCCTATCCGGAACCAGACCATAATAGCCTAATTTAGATTTTCACGTAAGATTTCAAAGCTGCGCTAAATGTTTAGTTGGTTAGGATAACAGCATTTACTTCAGGAGCTTCAGGAACCATCATTTCGCTTGCTGCTACTCAGCCAGTGAAATCTGTGAATTCTGATAAAGTCGAGTCAGTGAGTAAAGTAGCCTAGGCCTACTATGGAGAAGAGACCGAGCCTGAAACGAGCGAGGAGAGAAGACGGGACGAGAAACAATCAGATGGATATCTAAGTTAACGATAGGTAAGTTATTTTCAAATCATCGATTGCTCAAAGAGGAGAAAGCTAGCGATAACAGAGCCTTATATAACGATACGGGGGCAACTCCACGCAAAACTGTCACGTCCGTAACGCCAACTAAATATGGATGTGACAGTTTTGCGCGGTATTGCCCTGGACCTCTTCTATAGCCTATATTCTGAGATAGGTGATTTTAAGCGCCAATTTGAAACACCTCTACTAGACAAAGCATATATTTTGAGCAAGCATAGGCCCATTTAACAGTGAACTGAGACCACAGAATATTTTACGATTTAAGAAGGCAATATGATTGATCCACCACAATCTAGTTAAGCCTATGCATTCACTGCCCAACAACGTGATATTCCTGGGTTTCCAGGATTTCGGGTCAACATAAAAAAAAAACAAAAAAAAATAAATTAAACTTGCTGATTAATGGGTTCAAGGAACCAGCTGCGGAATATCCATCTTTGTCTCAGCTCAAATTTTATTTTAAGTTCACGTTTAGATCTTAAAAATAGCCAAGGCTTCTCAGTTTTTCTCCCCAATTAGGCTATTCGTATCTTGCCTTATTTCTCCTCATTTCGAATGTTGCCTTTTAGGCTACTTATTTTATTTCACATTAAACATTAGGCCTAGGCCTACAATCTTCTATTTCTTGAATTTCCCCTTGGGGATCAATAAAGTATCTATCTATCTATCTATCTATCTATCTATCTACAACTAAGGCTCCATCCATCCATCCTAATATTATACATAGGCCTACATACATATACATAGCCTGAAAACGCACGTTAATTCAGATGGGCTATCCATCCCATAGCCTACAGACTGTAGGCCTAACCTATGCCTATAAATAATTTCTTATCAAAAATATTTCTGGATACGTGCTAAACTCCTTACCTGGTTGTAGCCTAAGTTTTATCCATATGGAGATCTTCAAAGGCTTGCGCTATAATTCCAACCCTGTTTATAAACGAACCTGTCTGTTGCTGACAAGGCCTATCTCAAATTTCCCGTTTAACTCTTCTACATAGAATAGGCTATAATTGCGCAAACATTTCAAATCCCGACTTTAAAACGACAAGGCGTGGACAGGCAAAATAGGCTATTACGCGTAGGCTACAAACAATTTCCCAATCAGTTTCAGTAGCCTACGCTACGAGCTGGCCTAAGATCTGAAGTGGCAGACGGATAGGTTACATTACAACAGCAAGACAAAATATACACATTTGGACCAAAGGTCCATTTATTCGTTGTTTTTTTTTTCAAACTGCAGAAATCAAATTATTAGGCTGTTATATAGAGAACGGAAAAAAAACGTTATTAACCGGTTTTGTGGATTTCAGAATAACGTTTCTGTTCCGGAACAGTTGAAGACCATTTTGTTTTATAACGGCAGACTGTCGATGTAAATGTCTGTGTTGATAATTTTATTTCTAACATTATTCTATCCTTGCATTTCAATGATCGCATAACATTTTAAGGGACTAGTTTCTCAGCAGCGGTTAGTAGTACTGCGTCGAAAAGTAAACAGAGAAGCGCACTCCAATCGTGGAAAATGTCTACCCTTGAAATCTGAAATCTTGAAATTAAGGCTTTTATTGTCAGTATGCATTTTGGGTAATGTGGTGATTTTATCTAGACATAATAATACTTGTGTGTGTGCATGCTGGTTTATTAGAAACATTCCATTTACTATAAGAATATTGTTTGTGCAACTGTTATGCAGTATTTACTGGAAGTCATGAGACTGAACTGTCAAAGGCTACGAGTGAAAGTAAACAAAACAGGGCCTGGGAGAGAAAGGTACTTACCAGAAGGGCATAAATAGAAGGGGCTAGCAGAAGAGGAGATGCAGGGACCTTCCAGAGAGAGGAAGTGAAACCAAAGATGAAGTGACACATAGAACCAAATCAAAACATACCCTGCCTGGCAACAGATTACACATAGAACCTAGCTACATGTCTTCTGCCTAGCAACACACATTTTTTAATGTGCAAATGAGAAAGGCTTTCCACCAATATCTCAGGTCCCAAAACGTTCTGATTGGCTAAAAGGGGCCTGGTGACGTTCCTGGTGATAGGAACGCCTCCCCGGCCCCTAGGAGCATAAAAGACAGAGCTCAGACACATTCAGATCAGATCTCATCGGGGTAGCAACTGCAACTCATCACTCTATTGCCTGACGGTTCAGTCCTGACGCTGTTTGGATTGTATTCTCACTGCAATACGGTGAATAAAGGATCAACAGTCTTCAGCATTTCTCGTCTTGGTGTTCTCCTGCGGGTCTTTGACATCAGAGTGCTAGTTGGATTGGAGCTTTCGGGAAGTGGATGATTTCCACGACAGTAACCAAAAGTCCTATGGGGAGTTTCCATTGGGTATTTTACAAAACACATGAGCATACCATAATAATGGTCTAAATTACTAATTTTTCATTTTATTTTGATCTACTTTTGCACACGGCTTCACAAGACCTGGTCTAGACACAAAAATGCCCATTCCATAGGAAGTTAAAACATTACAAATCGATTTTACAAATTAGTCTAGTCTACCCTATTTTATATAATGTTAGTCTGTAATAGTGTGTGTCTCAAGCAAGTTTCACCTGGTTTGGTTCAACAAATATTCAAACTTATCATCTTTATTCTAATACTATGCCTACTATGTCTTCATGTCCAATAGGCCTGAAATCTTCAGAAATGTCTGAACTTCAGGCACAGAGAAAAAAGAAAGAAAGAAAACTCATGTACATTGCTTAGGAGGAGAGGAGGGCCATGCTGAAGCATGCTGCCAAACAGTGCAACGGGCCCCTCACACTTAAGGAGAAATAGGAGAAGAAGACACTTTTTTTATATTCACTTATTTTTATCATACATATGATATTTTTGGCCACAACACATTTTTTATTGATTTTATAGTTTGTTTTCTTTGTAAATCTCTGGTTTTGGGCCATTTCATACTCCGTGGAAGCTATTGTCACTTTGCGTACCCTTCTCACCTTTTTCACCCCTGACCAGTTTGCATGCCTGATAGTGGGTTTGTTAACAGGTGATGAGACAGGCCACAGACAGGAAATAGACCAGTTTTATGAATGGTGCAATGCAAATTCCTTGATTTTAAATATTCTGAAAACAAAAGAAATGGTAATTAATTTTAGGAAAAGGCCCCCACTTAAACCAGTCTCTGTACATGGGAGTGATATTGACATGGTAGAAGAATATAAGTACTTAGGTACTATCATTGACAATAAGCTCACATGGAAGGCAAACACTCTAGCAAGATACACAAAGGCACAACAAAGATTTTTATTATTTTTTAATTGCGTAGCTTTAAGGCCGATACAGTGATTTTGAGGCTGTTTTATTTAACTTTTATACAGAGTGTTGTGACCTTTGCAATTCAGTGTTGGGGGGGTGTTTTTTCTGTTCAAAACAGGAATATGATGGATATAATTACAAAACTAGGCAGGAAAATAACTGGATCAGAAGTGAAAAGTATCATGCAGATTTCTGACGAATACACCATTAATTTGGTTTTGAAGATACTAGATGATCCATCCCACCCCCTCTTATCTGAGTACTCTTCAGGACTTCGCTATAGAATGCCGGGGTCATCCCTATGTTCCCCGGGTCCTATGTTCCCCGCTGCTTTCAAGTAGACTGCAGCAGCACGGCAAGGCGTGGGTTGTTGTTGCTCCGTGCCCACACTTTGTTTGTGATGAGGGAAGGAGAGGGGGCGCCGCGAACTGAAGTTCTTTGCACAGAGGCGCAGTGCGGAGCCCAGTGTGATATAGTCACAATTTATTTAATTGTAACAGTAGCTGCTTGAAAAGACAGTGGCGTGAGAGTGGTGAAGTTAATCAAAACCCGGCCCTTAAAAGCGCGTCTATTCTCCACACTTTGCGAAGAGATGGTAGCTGACCAAAAGGCTGTACTGTTTCACAGCGAGGCAAGGTGGCTTTCCCGAGGTAAAGTGCTGTTTCGCGCGTGTTTGAGCTCCGAGTCGCCTCTTCTTGGAGGAAGAGCACATGTTTGAATCTGCAAGCACGTTCACTAATAAACATTTCTTGACGAAGCTGGCCTATCTTAGCGATATATTTGATATATCTTAGCGATACATTTAAGTTAAATGTCCAGTTACAAGGCAAAGACAAGCACCTACCTCACCTAGCAAATAAGATTACTGCATTCACCAAAAAAACTTCAGGCGCCTCGATCGCGACAGTATTATGCCTTTGAGATTTCAGAGCGAAATCGCTGAAACGTCTGATTGGGAGGCACTCTTGTGATCCCATGTATTAAACAGTAGGCCTACATCACATCCCTGCAAAGTTTATTTCAAACATATTTCCCAACCAGCAGTGCTCAGTATGACTGGATTATGGATCCATTTAATGCAGCATGTTGGCATTTCATTGAATATATTGTACAATGCTGTGTATAATGGCCTATGCTTCCTAATATGTTGCTGGAAAACAGAAATATGTGTGTTATGTATTTATTTATTATTCTATCTGCAACACCAGCTGATTTTAACTCTGTTGAAGAGGATATATTTAGAACTTGTCATTATTTCAATAAATTTGTCAATTTTAAGTTTGACCTACCACTTTCTTAGAGCGATGAGGGACAGGTGGGGCTCGAGAATGCCCCCTCAAAGTGGGGAATGAAAGAAAAAGTTTGAGAACCACTGATCTAGTTTGTACCACAGTCACGATTTGGGTCGCGATAGTCTGTCATTTTTAAAAAGTGGGTCCCCAGAAAAAAAGTTTGAGAAACACTGGTTTAGCCGAGTCTGCATGGCTTCAGTCCCAAGTTTGTCATTATCTTTGCACTTGGCATGTCATTGTTGATTCTTACTGTACAAGAGGTGAAGGAGGTGATCTAAAATAGCCTTTGGTTGAGCTGTCGGAAGAATGGTATTAATTTTAATGGAACAAAGAGATATCAAACTATACTGGGCTGTAGACCCAAAGGGACATTTTTGGATTATTGACGAGTCAGACCAAAGGGGCTTCGGAGCAACGCGCAGTCCCCCCTGCAACGTGCCAGCGAACGGAAAAATGAACAAAACAAACCAATTAAATATCAACTTAAAAAGGCATGTAGTTGTAGCGTGTTTCTTAGAGGTGCAGCTCGTGTGTGTTGCTGTCCTCAATTTAGTGCTGAAGCGGACAATGCGAAGTTACCTAGAATGTTAACTTTGAACTCGTTATATTCAGTAAAGAAGCACTACACAAGTAAAACCATTGTAGGCCTATGTTATAAAAAATGTTCTTCATCTATTCTTTTACTCCGCTATACTCAACGTGGAAGTTAGGAAAATCGCCCTTCTGGCTTGTGTCAATATTGCACCGTGCGCGTACTGTATGTGTAGGTCTACCTGGTGTGCTACGGCAAGCAACATTGACAGAAAAATACACTTTGCTACCGTTTGTGCACGAAATGTGCATTCGCAAGCATATCCTATGCAATTTCCGTGGTCAGATACAAGGCGGGGAACATAGGACCCTTTTCTACAAAAAGGGTCCTATGTTCCCCGGTCCCATACAAATAGCGGGGAACATAGGACCCGGGGAACATAGGTATGCTCCCAGAATGCCACATGCAAAAACAAACAGAGCTATTACATCTTTTGTGCCAAGGAGCATCCAGTTGCTAAATAGGTTGAATTCAGACAGGTTGACACCATCCTAAATCATGCATACACACTTTTTTAATATATATTGTATGTTTTTTTGGATTTGTTTGTCATTCTATGTATCAATGTGTGAGTCTGTATAAGTGTTGTCTAGCTTTATGTAACTTATGGCTCCTAAATGCAAGACAAATTCCCCCTTGGGGCAAAAAAAGGTTTCATTCATTCATTCATTCATTAGTGTTCCGAGTATCATTCTGCTGTTGTTTCTGCAGTAATATATTAAAACAAAGAATGTTGATCAATGTTGAATTAACAATTTATTTGTACTGACTGTCATATACTCTAAGCTAACATCTAACCAAGTAAGTGGTTTTCAAGAATACTGTAAGTCTATGTAATCTGAATAATCATACTGTAAGTAATGTTACAGTATATACAGCAGTGTTTTGCATTTACATGCAATGGTAATTCCCTGGAATTACATTTTCTAGTTTACTATGCAATCACTGACAATGTGGTGTGATCCAAAATATATGCTTCGACGGAAGAAAATAGTATAATAATATCTGTATTTTTTTGTATTTTTTGATGCCTCCATCAAACTCCAACACAGGTTTTGGGGTTCAGAGATGACAGATTATACAATTGGATTTTCACCCCACAATTTATCTTAAAGCAGTAAAAAAATGTTTCTTGATGTGTCCTCTGCAAAGGTTTATAATGCACATGTACCTTTTGCTGACTGTATCCCAAGGGGGTAGGGGGTGTTGGGGAGGAGAGTGGGGGAGATTAATTTGGGGTTTCTGTGATGGAGCCCATTGTCTCGCCTGTATACAAATTGCACCCATAAAAATATATTTTAAAATGAGAACAAAAAATGATTGAGCAACATTTATTGATTTGATGTAGCCAATTGATACATGCATAATAGATCTGTTGAAATTACATGAAAACATTTGGACACATTTGATATGAACTTACTACTGATGAATTGATTACTGCACCTGGTCAAAGCTGACCCAGTGGACACTGTGTAGGTACAGCATATGTGCAGTATCCAAGAGATACTGTTACATCAGTTATAAACCACAACAGCATCATTGGTGAATTAACATTAGAAAAAAAATTAATCAACATTATAACTCAATTGTGTGATTCACATGACTGAGCAAGGAACAGTGACTGGTCCCAGGTCCACTTCAGGGACACCATTTCTTATTCCTCCTCCAAACTTGACTCCTGCCCGAACTGCGAAGGGACCGGCTCTTACTTCTCCAGCGTGGGCTCCAGCACTCACACCTGCATACGTCCAGGAAGCCCCAGCCTCTGCCTCTGCCCCGGGGCCTTTAGCATGGGCCTGGAGAGGAGTGTGGGAGATACCAGCTTCAACTTTTGCTACCGAAACTTCGGCTCCTGGAATATCATAAATCATCAAATAAATATGAATCATACTTATTCATATGAGCATAACAAGCACACAGTGAACAGGGGCCCATCAGACAACACCAGGTGCGCAATTAAGAGTGTGTCCACGAGAGGACCAGGCGGGGGTGAAACATGCTACGTCATCGAAACTTGGTAATTTGAAGGGTCCACCTAAAAACACAAAAAGCGTAACTAGTGCAAAATTTGAAACAACATGGAGGAGTTATGACCTCCTTGTTTGAGGCCAAAAAAATAAATAAAACATTTAAAAAAGTCCCACAATTGCATAAAATGTTGATGTCCCTCCTGCTGTCAAATTTAAACACAACACAACAATCCATGCCATCAAAAAACATCCCAGGTTAGTTTAAAACTGGAGTTGTAAGGCAATGACTGGTTGAAAAAGAATGTTTAGGTCATTTATGGTGGACAAATTAGGATATATTTTCATCAGTCATGTTTACTGATCAAATCCAAACTATACGGTAACAAATAAATTTAAAGTCATATTGTGTGGAGTTTATCTTTTCGTTTTGGGAAGTAGCCACGTACTAAGCAGGATAATGTATAGAACGCTGGCATGTCGGGGTCCTGTTCGCCCTGCCGGGACTTATTTTCCGATAATGACCGGCGTTCTATACCTTTTACTTATTGCATGGCTCTTAATAATGCTGCAGAATGCTCCATTCACTTGAATGGGCCTTCCCAACGTTCGGAAGTCTGTTATTTCTCAATAACAGACCGTTGCTAAGTATAACAGGCCGCTGTCAAGGAAAATGGGTTTTGTGCTTCTTATTCACGTCTTTCATGTCACTCCGCAAGTAGTCCGGGTCAAGGCAATTGTGATCTCACATTCTCATGAGGAATGCCTGTAGGCAGAGCCGTATATAAAGAGAGTTTGGCCAACTAGGGAATCGAATGGGCGCCATGTTGGATGCCAATATATATGGTATTTATTAATCAAACTTGGCAGAGTAGGCCAAACTCTCCCTATTATACGGCTGTAGGAAGTTTTTTTTTATTTTATTGTGTCACACACATTCACTTGCACTCAAAGATGAACTGATTAAACTTGAGTGGTCAAAGGTCAATGTTAATGTGACCTCAAAAAAATATATACTTTTACACCTTGAACACAATATCGAAAAAATCTTTGAGAGAGCACAATTTAGGTCCTGTACACATGTACCCAGACCCAAGCATCAATAAAGGTGATGATGAAACGTTATCCGATTTTTCAATATTTGATAGCCTGTCACAGGAACGTTATTTTGCTGAAATTGCCCTGATTTGGGGTGTTGATCCGTATGGGAGAACCGCCAAAGATGTAGCCTATCCTTAACTTTTTTTTTCTGATCAAAACTCAGTTTACACAAAGACTATATCTGGCAAAATATGACCGCCGCCCAGTCCAGCACATTTTTTCCACAAAAAGAAATCACGCTGAAAGGCCTATATGATTCTAACTGTCTCACTAAATTGCATTATCCACACTCAATTCTCACTGGTATCTGCTAGACAACAAGTACCAAAACATGATTAGTTCATAGATTTCACATGTAAAATTAATTTTATATAACCCCACCTCCATCTTGCCTGTTCATAATTCTGAGAAATTCTTGATTGTTTGTGTTATGTTTATTTTATGTGTGTGTGTGTGTGTGTGTGTGCGTGCTTGTGTGTGTGCCTGCGTATGTGCCTGTGCATGCAAGCGTACATATGTCTACTGTGTGAGTATGTGTCATATGTATGATTACTGTGAATGTATGTGTGTGTGTGTGTGTGTGTGTATCTGTTTGTGCACATGAAATGCATGCGAAAAAGAAAAAAACAAAAACAATTCTGACTAAACCTATATGACCGCCGCTTCGCTGCGCGGCGGTCATAATAATAACTGAACAGGGACAGGTTTTGGTAGGCAGTAGATGCAGTAGACATTTAAACGTTAGTAAGCTATCGATACAGTTATAGCCAGTCAGTCAGCATCATGTAACATTAGTAGCATTAAAGTCATGAAACCTGTAACATGTTATGACATAAAACACTGATGGTTCAATCGAAGACGATCTGCATGGATATATACCCACCAGAAAAACTCAGAATGTGAGATTGTTAAAGCTCATTAATTGTATGAAACGATTAGTCATTGCAGCATCAGCTAGCTCACAACAGCCTTTAAATATGCTATTATTTTGGTCATATGGACTTGATTAAACGGGTAAGGATAATTCATAAATTTCTTACATGACTGAAGCATTAGGTTCAACAGTGTTTTTTGAGGTTGCTGTGTTAAGTTCAGTTGTGTGTGATCGCAACACAATTCATAGGATCAAATCAGTTTATTTTGCCATACAGAAGTTAGCCTACTGACCTGCACAGGACGTTTAGCCTATTCTGTTTTAATTTCTTACCATTTGTTGTGATAATACAAATCAAATGACACTCATGATAGGAATGATACTGTATGTGATTGATATCCACAAGCATGAATTTCTCGAGACAAATAAGAACAAACTGGTCCGGTAAAAATATATTCTTGCCATGTTTAAATGTTGCACTTTTTCCCTTAATAGCCTATATCTGGCAGTTCATTTTTTGATGACAGATAGTTGTATGATATGTATGTGTTTAGCCAACGTTTCCGTAGATAGTAGCCTACACCATAGGCCATCATCTTGAGAATAAAACACTAACACTAACACAGCTGCTAACCATCACCATCCTCCACAACCATGAGGATCTAATGGAAAACGATATTCGTCGTCTTTTTGCTTCTTATTGCAAAGCCAACCAGGGGCGTAGCCAGGATTATTTTATAGGGGGGGCCAGCTGGGTCCAGACTTTTTATTGGGGTGGCGCTTGGGAATCAAAACTACTATTTAAAAACTAGGCTACTCAAAAAGTTTTGAAGATTAGGATAGCCTATTTTAATAATGGTAATAAATTGTGTAAAGCCAACACTGATACACAGGTCAGTTTGTTGTCCACTCCAAATCATTTTCCATAAGCCAATGCTATAAAAAGTACATTATGACAATGCACCTTAGGCTACTTAATCAGTCTTATTCAAATGATGTTAAAGAACAATAATAAATACTAAAAATATTGTATTCAGATATTTAATCATATACTGATGGCCAAACTATATTTCTTTCTGATATCCACTCTAAGTACTTGGCTGTAAGTAACATGGCTCTGAATTAAGAAATTAACCCTTAGAACCTAGACTGTTTTAAGGGCTTTTCCACTACCTTTAGTTGTAAGCATTTAACCTGGTCATTGTAAGTGCCATTTACACATGCTATATTTTTTTCAGAACAGTCTAGGCTACCCAAATCTGCCACCAATTCATATTAATACTTGCATTGATTTAATTTTGATTTTTAAATAATACAAAGACAAAAAGCGTATTATACCATTCTTATTTTGAAATGTATCTCTGTCAGCTGGACATGACTTTCATGTATGTGTAGGGCAGACTGTCCTGAATCTGGCAATATAAGAACCATGGTGGAGGGGGGCTTTGGGGCTGAGCAATTTACAGACATGTGGTGTGCGCCTTACAGAAATAAATGCCATTTTTATTATTTAGTAATGAAAAATGCCCTTTCTGCGCTCCATATCTGTGACACGAACTGATCTGACCTGACTGAACCCGAGTTTGCGTGTTCTGTGTGTACACTCATGATGATTCTAAAACAACTTTTTACTGCATTGTCATGAACAAAGCGAAGGCAAAAAGGTGTTTCTTTGTCGAATAAATTGGGATGCAATGTGAGTCTCGAATTGGATGCCATGCAGGAATTTGCTGGGATCTCAAAACCGCATTATGAACAAACTTTGCCATAGAGAAACACATGATAGCGTTGGATTATGAACATGCCTTGCCACTACAACACACAAAAACGGGTAAGTGGAGCTATATGAAGTTATTATTTTGATGTCATTTCGTCTGTTTTATAACCCAGAAGGATGTACTTGGTATCAAATGATAGCTCTGTATCTCCTCTTTCATCTGACATGCGTGGCATATCTATCCGATCACGGGTTCGTGAGTAGGGCCTAATTCAAACGAGAGTTGGTTTTTGTACATGATGTTATTTTGCAGTCACGTTGTCTGTTTTTATAGCCCAGAAGCATCGATATACTTGCTACCAATATATAGCCCCGTGTCTCCTCTTTCTTCTGATATGCTTGCCATATCTATGCAATCACGGGTTCGCGAGTAATTCAAACGAGAGTAATGGGTGCGCAGGTAAACTATAAATATGAATCCAGGCTCGGACTGGTAATCTGTACAACCGGGCAAATGCCCGGTGGGCCGGTCCACATGTGGGCCGGTGAGCTCTGGGATTTAAAAAAAAGTTATTTAGCCTATTTGCGGCCCGTCATGTAGGCCTAGCCTATAAATGCAGTTGCATCCATTTGGCTTGGGGGGTGACAGGTCAATCATTTTGGCCTCTTCATGACAGGTCCAGTTTGTTACGATCGCGCCCCCCTGCCCCACCCCTCAAGTGGATTTGTCCAAGCAGCCGCAAGTTCAAGTGCATGGTAGCCTAGGCTGTATAAGTGCCCTCCGCTGGCTGGTGTTCTCATTATCGCAGTTTAACCGTAAACAGCAATCAGAGGTCTAGTTTTATTCCATAAATATATTGTTTTTATAGACGTTAGTTGCACGCGCTACCAAGAGCTTCCATTTACTGCACCATAGGCTACTGTAGTGCGGTTCTGTCAACATAAAAAAAACTACGGGTAGCCTACAATTTTCGCACAACTTGGTGGAAAAGTGTAGCACAGGTTAAAGAAAACCCATTCATTTTTGGAGCTGATCCTACTCAAAAGGAACTTCAAAGTATTTCCCATATTTGGCCTATCCTTTTAGCTCACAACGACAGTGAAAGTGAAACTTGGAAAGTGGTCTCTCCCCCGAGTGTTACATTAGATGCACAATCTATCGCGAGTTGATGCAGGTAAAAATTAGGCTATCAACTGGTAGGTTAGTAACGAAGGTAGCCTAATTTTGCAAAATGTGATTGCACACAAACTAGGGCAAAAACGTTTAGTATAGCCTACACTTGTGGTGATAGCCTACAGTTAATGTGAATCGCGGACTATAACCAAAGTAAAGGAGAAGATTTGCACCAAATAAAGGCTGTGTTTGTGTTTCTACAACATGCACAAAACGTAATTTCTGTCAACTATGACGATGTCCATGTTCAGTAGCCTATATTTTTCATGTGGTTTAATGCATGGGGTAACATGACGTGAGACAGACAGAAAATGAGCCTGTCTATAGTAGCCTATCCCTGAATCCTGTCCCTCTCCATTTCAAATCACTTTAAAAAAAAAAACCTGTTATTGTGATTAGGCTATAGGTCCAAATCTAAATGTTTGGGTTCAGTTTATGAAGTGTTGCTACAGTATAATACTGTGTGTTTGTTATTTATGGGGGGAATTTTTTTATTTTTTTGGGGGGTGGGGGGGGGGGGGTCGTCGGTCCAGTGGTGGGCCGGTCCAGGAGAAAATTGCCAGGGCCGAATTTTGCTCCCAGTCCAACCCTGTATGAATCAATTGATTTAATTTCATGATTTTTTTTTTTCATACTTGATCGCACAGGCAAGAGTTTAGTCTCTTTGGAAAGCCCCACTTCTGCTCTGTCACACAATTAAAGTTTCACCTCGCTGCGATGAACAGTTCTGGAGCAATGCAACAAAGAACTCAGGCAAAGCAGCCTCTGCCTGACCAGCTATGGCAAGAACCACACGCAGTCAGCAAATTATGTTTTTTATAAAGTAGCCTAGCCTAGGCCCTATTAGCTACTTCTATTGGAGCCATGATATGTGCCTAATATGCTTGCATTTCACCCGAATTTTATTGAAATATTTTTGTAACAGCGTTACCGCAGGCATCCGATTATTTCTGATCAGCCTCACACGTCAATGTCAATGTCAAGAGCCTACCTAAGGACAGCCCAATGCAGCTCACTTGGCTATGATTCGTGACACATTCTAATCTTATTAGCATTAATGTTCCAACTCATCATCAACTCACCTGTTGTTACTGAGGTTAGAGTAGTAGCCTAGTCTAGTCTACTGTCAAGTGTTGTTAACAGATGACTTGAATTGTCCCGCTGCTGCTGCTGCTGCACTAGGCTACTCACGCTGTGATCACAACCGTGGGCTACACTTCCTGACTGGGCCAATGGTCCTAGATAGAGTGCAGTAATTGGTTCAGTCGCTGCTTTGAAAAGTGTTTGCAAAGTGCCGTCGAAAACGCCAGCAATTTTTTTTTTTTTTACTTTTCACTGAACGGAGCTGGGGGGGGGGGGGGCAGCAGGGTGGCCAAGCTTTGACCAGTGGTGGCTGTGGCCCCCCCTGGCCACCACGTAGCTCCGCCCCTGAAGCCAACTACATAAGTAGTTGTAGTTACATAAGTGGTCGGCATATCTCGGTCAATATTTAATATTAACATTTCAATTGACATATAATTTTGAAGCTATGTCTAACTATTGTAACTATGTGTAGACTATGCAACCGGACTGTTGTAGTAACCTACCACTCTAGTTGTAAACAAATGGTGACGTGATATTATGACGTAGGTGCAAAACCTTAAAGCAACACTATGGAGTTTTTCAACCTTCATAATATTTTTCCAAGACCCTTGTGATGGTACATCGACTTACAATAGGTTGAATGACACGTATGCCATAGGGTCTGCATCGCTTTTACTTGCACTACGGAACTTCTGGGTGCGGGTAGTAACCCGACCACAAAAAGAACTACAAAACTCGACTGCTCTACGGCATACCTCACTCCCCCCCACCCACATTTCCTCAAATTCGGACGTGAGAGAACTAGCATTTGTTTGCCGGCTGTCACTCATGTATGTTGTTGTCATGGCCGAAGCAGTAACGAAACCAAAGAAGGCATAGGTTTTGTCGGAGGAAACTAGGAAGAGAAAGGGAGAGTGACAAAATCAAAGGCCAGACGAGGATCAATATCAAACTTCGGCTTGTCAACAAATGCACATGTATCCCCTGGTGTAACCGTGACAGATTTTACGACAGTACTAGAAGACAATATTGTTTCCCAACTGTAGGGGGACCCCAAGAGCAAAACTTCCATAGTGTTGCTTTAATATAGCAAGACAGTCATTACTCTCTTTTCTTACTTCATAGCCCACTCATTGTCAGATCAGGGAATATATTGTACCCAGGACATTAAATCTGGCTTGGATTTGATCAGGAGACATGATCAACATTTTGAGGTTTTTGGCCTTAAACAAGGAAGAGGTCCTAACAACCTGTGTTGTTTCAAATGTCGTGCTATTTTGGCTTTTTGAGTATTTCGGTGGACTCGAATTGGTTTCATCAAGTTTCAAAATCGGTGATGTAGCATATTTTACCCCCCGCCTGGTCCTCATGTGGACACTCTCAAAAAGCTAATTATTTTAGAAGACTGGTCAAATTCTTTCAAATGTACACACCGCTATCATGTATGGTGGAGCCAGTTCCACTTATGGTGGAAGCTCCACAAGTTTCAGTTATGTGCCTGCCTGCCTGTAAACCTGTAATAATGCAGGTACCTGCAAGGACTCCAAGGTTTTCCAGTCCAGCACTTGCATGCGCCTTTGCTTCAAGAGCAACAGCACTTGCTTTGGCTTCAATTAATCCCTCCACAAGGGCAGCACTGGCTGCAGCCTCCGCCACATTTGCTTTGGCAGAAGCTTTTGCTCCAACAGGTGATGCGGATGCAGATGCAGAAGCATTTATGGCCCGAGCCCCAGCATCAGCTGATAAGACCTTGAGTTTGGCCAGTTCAGCCACATGCACTCCTGTTTCTGCCTCATGTTTACTAACACCTGTGTTAGCTTGAACTCCAATGCCATTTCTTATGAACGCGAGATCAGCTCCATTTGCCACTGCTGTCCCAGCTCCCTTTTTTACTCTCTTTTTAACAGTATCTGGGCGTTTCTTTACCATATGCAAGTGTTCGTCATCTGAATATTTTTCATAATGAAAATCTTCATTATTAAACTGAAAGTCTAAGTAACGTATGTTTTTCTTTTCCATTTTTCTGATCCCTTCCTTGTTGTTGGGAATTGGCAGTGAGGAAGAATTATCTGTGTACAAAGAAAAGATATGTCAGAAGTATAAGTTGCAGGACTGATACATAGTTCAAAAAACTTTTTTTTCCAATAGCAAACAATAATGTTTAGAAGATACAGTAGTTGGATAGCTCCAGTGAAATCCAGCAAAACTGCGACCAACAAGCATAATAATAGACATATTTTTAGGTGTTTGTATGGTTATGTTTTGGAGAGAACATGCATGAAACAAGCAGAGATATTTAGTTATTCTACTGGAGTTCATTAAAAATAGTGGAGAGACCAAAATAACTGGTTGACTTCATGTTCAAAATGTGTCAGTGACTGACTGACAGTTGACGTAAGGGGACTTTACATTGCATGCCACATGTGCTTCGCCACTAGGTTGCTCTTGGTTGACGTAATGTCCCAAAGATTTTTGTTGTAGCAGCGGGCTCAGTGCAAAAGACTTCAACCACAACACGTGGAGGAGCAGCAAGGTGGCAAAATACTTCAGATGACAGACAGGCAAAACTGGATTCCTTGGAAGATCTGTTCTTTGGGTGGCCATTTGGCTTATTTGGGGGGGTCATGCTCTCATGTGCCAGCAATTCACTGCACACCACACACTGGGGTTTCTGTCCCATTTTGTCCTCAATTTAAGTGAATCCATATCCTACTTCAAATACACACACTGGGGTTTCTGTCCCATTTTGTCCTCAATTTAAGTGAATCCATATCCTACTTCAAATACACACACTGGGGTTTCTGTCCCTTTTTGTCCTCAATTTAAGTGAATCCATATCCTACTTCAAATACTCAGGGTCGTAGCCTATTTGCATTTACCACTAAAATGATGTCTAACATGACCTGTCACATAAACATTGTCTATGTCCATGCCAATGACTGACATACGAATAAAGTCTATCAAAATAAAGGTTCATATTAGATCTTATATGTAAGTTATTTATTTATTTATTTATTTTTTTACCACAAGCTCCGCGACCCACCCTGGGGGTCGTTTCTAGAAAAGTTAGCAACGACGTTGCTCAACCACCATGGTACGACGCAACTTGTGACCAAACAACGACATTGTTAGACCTGTTTCCAGAAAGCATCGTACCTGTGTCGCAATTCGCTACCTCCGACGTTCGAACACTGTAGTTCCAACAACGTTGTTGATGATGCAGCGATACATATCATTGGTGGAAACAGTGGCAACGTGTAATACCCCACCCCCTAGAAATTCTCTGCCACAGCCTATGTTGACATTTTTCTAATTTAAACCGAGTGATTAATGCTGGGATTGTCATTATCATCTGCAAAAACCTAAACCTATTACAAGTATATAAAACATTTTACTGAAGCCGACCAATATGTGCCATTATTTGTGTCAAATATCTATGTTGGAAAAAATATATAGCCTGGATGAATGTCTGGGTATCGCAATTGTTATCAATTGTCGTGTGGCTTAACGGCAGCGCGTCAGTGCACTACGCGCTCGGCCGGAGTTCGCATCCTATCTCTTCTTTTCACCTCTGAGTAAGAGTAGGCCTACGAGACACAACAATATGTTTTGATCATACATATTTATGTATATAGTTAGCCTACTCTACATCAAGAGACCATAGGTACAATACATCAGTCAAAAACAACTGAATCTACGTGTCACACTAGTTCACTTGCAGGTAGCGAGAATCTCACATCATAAGAAAATCGAACCTACAGCAAGTCACCTGCTTTAGCCACTACACCATTTATCACTGTGCTGATTTTAAGAGTCTGTGAAGATTATAATACTAGCTTATCAAAAAGCAAGGCAATACTCGAATTAACATAAATAGCAAGAATGAGCCAAGTAGGGGAGTCAGTCTCTTAATCAAAATAAAGCTACAGGACAGATCAATCATTGAGTCACTAGATAAACATCCACTTCGTATTTTTTGTTTAGGCGGTTGTGATTTTTGGTTAGGCGCTCCGGACACCAACTGGAACTACCAAGGAACGACACAAGTGCGACTGCCCAGGGGCAGTAGTTCAAACGACCAAACTTTGCGTCCTTGTTTGCGATTGAGAGTTCAAACTCCCTTTAAACACCAAATCCAAGAACGATGGAGCGAATTGCCAAGGTTGCGACGCAAGTTAGCAAACGACGCTTTCTAAAAACGAGCCCCTGAACGGTCCTGCGACCCACCAGTTAAGAAACACTGGCCTACAGCACAATCTTTTAGTGCAGGCCCCTTGGCAGACACACGGAGCCCTTATCCTACATATATAAACATGTGTTAGTTGTTAAACCAGGTGAATTAAATGTAACAATTTGTTTCCCAGTGCCAAAATTCTGTAAGCAAATGCATCTCTTGGTGGACTAAGCTATCCCTTTCTGCCAAATTCAAACAAACTGGCAGGAAAGGTGTAAAAACGATATTATTTACCTTAATTTCTTATCCACTATTTTCCATAATTGTTGTCTTTCTACAATGAATTACATTATTCACCCAGCCATTATTCACCCAGCCTCTAATGGAATGCAATACAACCATTGACCGAGGTGTGTTCCTTGAACAGAGGTGAACATTTGTGGCAAACTTGTTTCCTTTGCACTGTTAAATTTGAACAAATTTATGTTAACATTGCATGTTCCTATGTAACGTTTGTGGAGAACTACGTCCTCAATCCATTTGCCATTGTTCGCAGACATTCATGGAAAACTAAAGGCAAACTGAAACATGTTTTAAATAAAACGCGAATGTTCGCCTATGTTTGCGACTTTGAACGCACCCACTTGTCGTCTTTAAGCTTTGGTTGCTAGGTGACCAAACTATATTCAAAGCTGGCATAATATCTTTAGACTGCTGACAAACTGACTGTTTTATCAAACTGACTGTAAATTAAACACCACTTTTCCATCAGAAACATATTTGTAAAAAGCATAACTGGTATGATATACTGTAGAAAATTATCGAAATATAGATAGATAGATAGATACTTTATTGATCCCCAAGGGGAAATTCAAATATAGAATCAAGATTAACAATTTCACCAATACTAGAGAAAGGAATGTAGCATATCACTGTACAATGCAGGAGACCAGGGTTCAATTCCTGCTCGCTGCAGCAATTTTGAAGGGGCATTTCTCACAGCTTAACCGAGCTAGATAGATAGATGCAGTAGATATATAGATATAGAAGGGTGGGCTTGTGGAACTATAGGCTACATGGTCCTCGTTTTAGATTGGGCTGCTGCAAAATGTACTATAAATAGGTAAGAAAGGTCTTATAAGCGTATTAGTTATCCACCTTTGTCTTATACACCATTAACAAGCATTAACAAGCTGCGTGTAACTTAAAAGGCTGCTTATTAACACTTATAAGCTGCATGTTAACAGTTAGTTAATGTTATTAAAGGATAACAACTGTTAGTAATGAATTGTTAACTGATTATTATGCACTGTTAATACCTAATAAGCACTCCGCTTAGTACACACACCCGACTGTCGGGAAAACCCCCAGTAACAGTAATGTAACGCAAGCGTGTGGATCTACTGTAAAAGAGGACAACTCATGGATAGGGGATGCTTCAGTGTTAATGCCAGCAAGGATTAATGCTTAAAATGTGTTTGAACATCTCAGATGACGCTCATTGCAATGGATTTTATCGGGTTACAAGAAAAGGTAGGATATGTATGTAATTGTGAACTGTTGTTGAGCTTCGCCAATTGAGGGTTTTCACCGACGTGACCTTCTGGGCGGTAACCCGGATGTGCAGCCATATTGAATTATTTAATATAGATAGATAGATACTTTATTGATCCCCAAGTGGAAATTCAAGATAATATTCCCTATTAAACAATTTAACCATTTAAACTACTCAACTATTTAACTGTTCGGCCATTCCAACTGTCAGTTGTCATCGTCTATGACTCCCGCCAACTATTTCCTCTGCCTACAACTGTTTCAAAATAAAAGTCCTCATTACAATAATTCACTATTAAGTGATTGAACTATATAAACTATCCAACTATTTAACTGTTCAGCCATTCCAACTGTCAGTTATCATCAACTATGCCTCCCTATATTAAACCACCACCTACCTAGAAAATCGGACCAGTCCAGGTTCGACCCATTGGTGGCGCTAGAGTGTTGGGCATAGAGTTCTGTAAATTGGTGAGAGTGATCATTGGACGGCCCTGAGTCTGCACCGAATTTCATAAATTTCGACCCAATGGCAGATTAACCCTTTAGCCGCCAGGGTTTAAAAAGAATAAATTGGATTTGTACATCAAAATTTTAAAAGGCCATGGCTTGCAAGTGGTCAGAGATAAAGTCCTACTGTAAATGTGAAAATCATTTAGTATGAACAGAAGTTTATGAAGGGGTGAATTTACTCATCTAATTTGCATATTATGACGTCACTGGATGGTAACCACCGTGAATTATGCACATTTCAGTAAATACTAGATGTTGAACATATTTGAGCAGTTTTACTTTCTTTTTTTGTAATTTCACCGACATAACAAATGAACAGGAATACAGTCACATAAACCAACAATAGTAAACTATTACTATTACCACAAACCTTATTCTACTATACAATAAAGTAGCCTGGTCAAATCAGTTCCTATCGCGGGTGACTTTGTAGTTCTTCAGAGCCCTATTTTTACTACCCCTACTGTCTTTACTACGTCCATTACGGACACTATCATCACCTTTACCACTGGCACCTTCAGCTACGTTGGGCAGAAGGTCGACATAAGCGTGGTATGCTTAGTGAACACTGTCGGAAAGACGCAAATGACGCACCTCCATTCACAGACGCAGCGTGACTAGACGATCGCTCATATTCTCCAAAAGGCAGATATTCTCCTTCAGAATCAGACTAGGTAAATAACAGACCCAAGACTTCATCACATGTTAACTTTTTCTTCAACATTTGGTGTATTTCTGCTTCAATTTGTGCAAAACTATGGCCTGCATTGCTTCCGTGTTATGGAGGAAATGCACGTCTTCTTATGTGTTTCTCGTGTGTAATCGCGTGTAATACCACGTCCATTACGGACACTATCATCACTATTACCACTGGCACCTACAGCTATGTTGGGCAGAGGGTCGAAATAAGCATTGTATGCTTAGTGAACACTGTCGGAAAGACGCAAATGACGCACCTCCATTCACAGACGCTCCGTGACTATCACTGCCAATAGACGATCGATCATATCCTCCAAAATGCAGATTTTATCCTTTAGAATCAGAATAGATTAATAAAAGACCCGAGACTTCATCACACGTGAATTTTTTTTATAACATTTGGTGTATTTCTGCTTCAATTTGTGCAAAACTATGGCCCGCATCGCTTCCGCGTTATGGAGGAAATGCACGTCTTCTTCGTGTGTTTCTTGCGTGTTTTTCACATGCTTCCTGAAAACTTTGAAAAAAAAAGGTTGAGCTTGAAACGAAGCTCTGGGTGTCTGCCAACTAGTGGTCAAGAGTACAAATGAGATTTTACACTGTACTCGCGTCTATCGTCTGTTTTATTCAGTAATGACGCTTGTCGCAATATTGCGACATGGGCGGTTAGAGGGTTAATAATAATAGGAAAAGGGAGTAAAACAATGGGGTTCTGCAGCTTCGCTGCTAGTGGGGTCACACAAATTGTGTTCTGGCAAGTAAACAAAATGAAAGATGCACTGAGAGCTTGTCTTGTTATCCGATTTGTCCATTTTAATTTTGAGTAGGCTACAAAATCGGAAAACTAAAAAATAAATGACTTGACGAATGAACGAATGAACAAAATCATACACCAACCATATTCAGTTATTAAGTCATGATACGATAATGGGCTGATAATTCTCTTTCCGGGTCCAACGGCTTTTTAAAGCTGCTTGTTTTTCTGGAAAGACATTTTTTTTCTCTATTCAGAGCAGCCTTTAGGAAAAGTGTCATCCTACTACTCACTACTCACTTGTTGCCTCATCCTTTTATGGAAGCCTGGACATTACCCTTGATTAAATCACCTGGTTGCACAACTACAGTAATTACTCTTTTAAAGTTAAGCGATTTCGTTTTTACCCCCACTAAAATGGAAGTGATGTTGACGTTGCTGTTGATGTTGCTAATTCTTGCACTTAACACTAGAACTGACACTTGACGGTATGTAAGTAGCACTCACTGCTGCACTAACTTGTCCTTATCGCACTCTACATTGACACACACACACACACACACTGCTGCACTAACTTGTCCTTATCGCACTCTACCTTGACACACACACACACACACACACTCACTGCTGCACTAACTGTCCTTATCGCACTCTACCTTGATGTTTCCTTTGTTGGGAGTCGCTTTGGGTAAAAAATGTAATGTAATGAAATAAGTGCATTACTGCGCCAACAATATTAAACATGATCGAGTGAAATCCAGCAAAAAATATTGAAGAATTGACTTGATCTAAGCATTTCTAGTTCTGTATCATTATGCATTATGCAAAAAAAAAAAAAAAAAACTGACATACACCATCAACTGTGAGACCTTAGATAAATAGATGTGTGCCCCTCCTACTAATGTCCAGTGAATTAATTTAGGCACAGGTGGACTCCAATCAAGTTGTAGAAGCATATCAAGGGTCATTGATAGAAGTAGGATGTATCAGAGCTTAATTAAAAGCATCATAACAAAGGGTGTGAATACTTATGTAAATTGAATATTTCAATCTTTTATGTTTTATACATTTACAAAACACTATTGATGAGAAAAAAAATTGTTAAATCCATTTTAACACTTTGAATGCTGCGCTGTTTTTGGAAGCTTTGCAATCTAGATCATTGTTGACAATGATTTCTACATGCCTCTGTTCCTGAGAAATCCCAAGCTAAACAGTGGGTAGTTTTCATCAAAGAGCTAAATCTAATTTTTCTAGAAATGGATTTTGGTCTTTGATGAAATATGAAGTAAAGTTCTAAGTTTCTGGGCCTGATTAGTTTCCGGGAAGTAACCTAGCGAGACTGCCACCTAGTGATAAACCCACACAAATGGCCTGATTTTGACCTTCCGTGCATGCGTAACTGATTCGACCCAAAGCGGCAACCATCAAAAGCAGTTTTAAGAGTTTTAAGATATAATCTCCAGATAAAATGTCCAGATTTTGCGTTTTCGATTGTCATGTATTTCAGTTCTACTGTGTTCATCATAGAGTTCCCAAAATTGCACATAAGGTGTGTTAGAGTGCATTTTCGTAATGAAATTACGAAAATATTGAAATATTGCGTTTTTCGGCACTCAACGGATGGGGCACTCAATGTGTTAAGGTGAGTCTGAAACATAGCAAAATGTGGAAAAAGTGAAGTGCTATGAATACTTTCCGTATGCACTGTATGTGCATGTTTTTGTTAGGGCTGTCAAAATAACTGATTAATTTCGATTAATTAATTTGAGAAAAAATAACTGATTAAAAAAAAATAGCGCAGATTAATCAATTCCGTATGACCTTTGATCCCGAGCCATTCTAGTCAGTAACCATTAGACTGTAAAATGAAGGAGAGAGAAGAAAATGTGCTGCCTAGATCATTGATTGGAACATTTACTTTTAAAAAACGGCCTGATGGTGTTGATAAAAATTAAGTGTAGATTAAAATAAAGTCCTCTGCAATGTCTGCAGCAAGGAATTTGCATATCACCGGATATTGTCAACTCTAAAGTCGCACATCAATGCAAAGAAATAGTATTGACATTGAGGGGAGTGTTAATTTATTTTCATTGTGTCCCCTAGGTCAGGGGTTCCCATACTTTTCAACCCGCGACCCCCAAAATAACCGTGCCAGAGACTGGCGACCCCCACTATCCCTGGATGTGACCAGGGGCGTAGCACCAAATTCTGGGCCCTATGCACAAGTGGTGGCCATGTACTTTTGGCTGAGAGAACAGCTATCTATAGGGAGGGAAAGTGAAAACCAGCGCCCCAAGTGGTTGCGTTCCTATCGAAGAGCAGCTCCAATGTTAAGTCCCATAGACCTATTTTAAAAAAAATACTGTGAAGCCAAATCAGCGATCTTATCCACCAAAAATATTTTTCAGCGTCTATACAGTAATAATCTTCTAACTGTGAAAATGGCAGACCCTATTTTGCCTTATTTAAAAAAATGCTCCTTTTGTTTCATAAACGAACTACAAAAAAGCCACGTGACTTTACCCTTCCATTACTCACGGTAGCATGGTTTGTTTATTAGCCTGGTTAGCATTGCCACTTAACACTTACTGCCAGCTCTTCATGTGAGTAGAAGCACAACACCAGTTATCCAGACATAAAGGTTATCACCACGCGGTTTACATCACCTTCCGTTATTACAAAAATATGTAAGCCAGTTAAGCAAATTGCCGTATTGATCAGTTAGAGATTAAGCTCCCAACCATGTGACGTCACATGCAACTGTAGTTTGTTATCACCATGTTACGACAAAAACTCAAAACAATTCAACTGATCCTAAAAATAAGGTATGACCACTTGAAGCAATAGAGGTGACCCCAGTGCCTAACATATGGAAGGCATTAAATTAAGATCCCAATGTGCACAGAGATATATTTTTTCTAAAAAAAAATCCCATCCCCTCCGCTAAACTCTAGGAACGCAACCACTAGATGGCGATGAGATTACTTTCCCTCGTGATGCGTTTCACAAGTTAGCTTTGCTACTAATTTGACAGCCTTTCCTTATGAACCTATATAACATTGAGCCTACTAAGTTAAGCTATTAGCTCATAATAATTTTGGAATTAGTAGGCTATTGAAATGTTGTGGTAGGCTATAAATCAGCATCGTGTTATTTCTAATGTTGTGTTAATGCTGTTTTAGCACTGATAATCGCGGATTCGCGGTGGTATTGAAGTGTTTTGTAACCTTCAGGAGTTCATTTCATTTGTAGACTATTGCTTTCACAATGGGCTCACCTTTCTTGGGAAAGAAGGCTGTTAACACTTGTTTTCCCTCATTTCTTTTTTTTCCCTTTCTTGCCCCTCTTTTCTTTTCTGGGAACCGGATTTAGCTTTCTTAGACTTAGACATCTTCACATCGTGACCGTGTGCATTGCCGCTTCGGCAGAATGAACGTTACTTCAAAAATGCGCCTAGCAGGGGAAGGCGGACTGAACCATTTCGTGCAAGGGAGAGGGTGCCTGCCCTCAAACAATGTTGGCTTGGACACAATTTAATACATCAATCAACTGATGCATTAACCCGAAATATTTGCATCTATATTAGTTAATAACATTTATTAAGATCTTTAAATTAAGGAAATTATTTATTATTAAGGAAAATAAAATTGAACTCCTTAGGGGCCCTCCCCCCACTTGGGGCCCGGGTAATTTATTCCCACTTGTCCCCCCACTACGACGCCCTTGGATGTGACTCAAAAAATAAAATAAAATGTGCGCACGCTTGTTTATCCAGCACTGGCTTTGGAAATAACGATGTCTACAGACAAGGTAGAGTACGTTGCATGATTTTATGAAAGTATAATGTATTGCGACATCAGAAGCAAGTCAAATTTGTAGTTTCTTATGTCTCATTCCATCGAACTACAGATCCGCTACCCGATCTGGCAAACTTGCGGTTATAGCCGATAGAGGGTCGCGAAGAGAATGCAGAAGTGCCGTTCACCCTGTTACGAGTTGATGATTTTGGAAACAATATTTTAATGTACAAAAAATTCTTTGGTGTTGCTTTAACAGAAGAATATCTCAGTCAGGGTAATATCCACAAACTGTAGTAAACATATGTACATTGTTGCTGCGCAAATTTACATTTTGGCAACTACGTTTCAGCGTTAATCTCATCTAATGAGATGGATGCGCGCTATGAGCGGAACACAGCAAGTCCATTCTTGGTTTAATTGTGGAGACGGCCACACGGAGATCATCCTCCACATTTAGACACGATCTGTATTTGTTTTTAATATATTTCAGTGCAAAGAACGGCGTCAGTACGTCCATCGCGGCCTTGGATAGCTGTGGATATTCCCTCTCGACTGAAATCCAGAACTCAGCAAGCGTCTTGGAATTAAAATCTGTCTTTAAAGTGCGGTCACATAACAGCACAACCAGTGCGTCCTCCATGCCGGCTGACAGATGACTTGCGGTGGTTACAGTGAATGGTGATCTTATCCAGTCATAATTTTTCAGAATTTTATTTTTTCCAAATTTATTTGATTTATGGAAATCATTTCGCGACCCACCCCTCGCCGTCCCCTGCCCTAGGTTATATCTGTGGCCTGAAATGCCTTGTATGTGAAAGAAAAACTTCTTCCCAAAGCACTTTTGAATTTATTTCCTCAGCATATTAGGTTATATCATAGATTATTATGGCCATTTTTTGAACAGTGAAAATAATAATAAAAGTTTTTGAACTGTAATGTCACTAATGCTGATTATTCAATGATTCATTTGAATTTAAATATTTAAAATACTTTAAGAGCAAAAAATATATATGCGATTAATTTAGATTAATTAGTCACAGAGTACGTAATTCATTTGATTACATTTTTTAATTGTTTGACAGCCCTAGTTTTTTGTGTGTGTGAGAGCTATAAGACTAGAATTAATATGGCCCCAGAATGGATTTAAAATATTAAAATATAGAATTGGAGTCAGAGTAAGTAAAAACGGTCTATGGACACAGTCTATGAAACACACTCTTACCTGATGGTGGCAGGTTGAAGAAGGTTGAAAAGTTGTGCTGCAAAGACTCTGCGTCCTGCTCTTTTATATGATTGCGGTAGCAAGAGAAAGTGAAACTATGCATCGAGTTAGCTGGAAGAACTGCACATACCTTGGAGGACGGCTCAGGTATGATATTGTGTATGTGACGCTGACGTAACTGCCTTCATGGGGCAACAGCAACATAGTATTACACAGTACTTGCTGAACTATTTAGTTTTATCAAGTCATTGCTCCTTCCTTGTTATGTCAGACTGTTGTGATTAGTTCTTTTAAAAACACCTCAATGGTAAAGTTCTTGTAAAAATAAAGGTCTTGTTTGTGTGTCTCTGTTCAGCAGGCCTGTACTTATACCTGTATTTATAATCCTTATTTTTAGTAGAAACAAATCTTATTTGATTAACTTGCCCAATGAGGGCCTGCGGTACTGATGACTGATGCTATGTGCTTATGATGGGATTGTTGGTCTTAATGTACAGTCTGCTGAAAAAAAAACAGCTAGAAACCAGCTTATGCTGGTATTTGCTGGTGTAGCTGGTTAGGCCACCAGCTGGATATGCTGACGAGACCATCTGAGGAAGATGGTCATGCTGGCGTGACCAGCCTGTCAAGCTTGACATTGTTAGGGTAAGATGGTCATGCTGGTTTGCTAGAATGACCAACATGAGCTGGCATGGCCAGTTAAACCAGCAACACCAGATAAAATTACCAGCTTGAGGTGGTGCGAAAAGCAAAACCAGCTGAATTACCATCATAAGCTGGGTAAACCAGCTGAAGGCATGTTTTAGCAAGAGTTTTGCTGGTCTAGCAGGTCAACCATCATAGGGTGGTCAAACAAGCTGGTTAACAAGCTGGTCAACCAGCAAACCACCTTAAGCTGGCCAGGCTCAGCAGGGAAATCATAATGATGTGCTCACCATACTTAATGCTTTAGTTGATGTGTTGTTCATGTACAGTATAAGCAGTGTTGGGCAAGTTACTTCGTAATATATTATGTATTACTTATTACTGTCATTTCAAAGTAATTAATTACATTATAATATTACTGTCTCTGAATTGTAAGGCATTACACTACTATTTTATTACTTTTAAGTTACTTTTACCAAAATATCTAGAAATATGGATTTGGAATTCTAAATGCAGTTTATTATGCTCAATGCAGCTGTAGCACTTGTGTCACTGTGACCTTAAATAATTACGCTACTGGACCAGTTCTAGGTTCGTTGAGTGGTGTATATTATAGAGAAGAGACATGAGACATGAACGTTCATATAAATAAGTCTGCAGTTTACTGAACAAGAATAAAATGAAATAGGTCAGTTAGTAGGATAGATACAGTTCAATAATATCAATATAAATGGTTCAATGAATATCAATAAATATTTACAGTACAAGATGTAGGTTAATAAATAGATCAATAAATAATTACAGTACAAGTTGTAGGTCAATAAATGGATCAATAAATATTTAAAGTACGAGATGTGTAATAAATAGGCTACTTTCAAATCCTTTAAGTTTAATCTTTTCTTGTTTAAATAAGTTTAAATGGTTTTAAATATGGGTTTATTCTGGTTAGTTTTTCTTTTTAGACCGGTCTTTTAAATTCTAAATAGCTTTTTAGAACAGTTGCTTTAGCTATTTTTAAGCTATTTGTTTCTAGTTTTCTTTCGAGTTATAACTTCTTTCTTTAGGGTAACAGGTAAGTATTTTTAGTGTCCTTAAGTTAGTGTGATTGTTTCACTTTACATAATCTAACTCTTTCTTTAAGGTATAATGGACATATTTTAAATGTTTCTTTTGTTTGTGCAATTGCTTCACTTTTCAGTTTCACTTTAACAGGAAAACATAAAAGAAAAAATACAACACATTAACCAATCCACATTCATACATTCACTCATTCACAATCTATTCAGTATCTTTAAATAACTGTGTTGCAACACTTTAAATAATTTCAGTTCAGAGGATCCGACCTATTTGGTTTGTTCAAAAGCTCCAGTGTGAATCAAAGAATAGCTCAGTTGTTCAGGTCAAACCGTTTCCGAATGCGGTGTTTCAGTCTTTGCCGTTAGATTTCCTTGGGTAGGCTCGCCATCGTGTCCACTTGAAATATCTCAGTTCGTATGCTGTCTCGCAATACGATGAATCATCAAGGGTCCGATCCGTCGTCAAGCTCGTCAAGCAAAAAACCTGGCCTGCACAACAGGCCATACAGAATGTGTCAAATAAATAAATAAACTCTCACCAGTAAAAACTTTCTAGTGCTTATACTCACAGAGGAGTGCTATTAATGGGTTCAAGGAACCAGCTGCGGAATATCCATCTTTGTCTCAGCTCAAATTTTATTTTAAGTTCACGTTTAGATCTTAAAAATAGCCAAGGCTTCTCAGTTTTTCTCCCCAATTAGGCTATTCGTATCTTGCCTTATTTCTCCTCATTTCGAATGTTGCCTTTTAGGCTACTTATTTTATTTCACATTAAACATTAGGCCTAGGCCTACAATCTTCTATTTCTTGAATTTCCCCTTGGGGATCAATAAAGTATCTATCTATCTATCTATCTATCTATCTATCTATCTACAACTAAGGCTCCATCCATCCATCCTAATATTATACATAGGCCTACATACATATACATAGCCTGAAAACGCACGTTAATTCAGATGGGCTATCCATCCCATAGCCTACAGACTGTAGGCCTAACCTATGCCTATAAATAATTTCTTATCAAAAATATTTCTGGATACGTGCTAAACTCCTTACCTGGTTGTAGCCTAAGTTTTATCCATATGGAGATCTTCAAAGGCTTGCGCTATAATTCCAACCCTGTTTATAAACGAACCTGTCTGTTGCTGACAAGGCCTATCTCAAATTTCCCGTTTAACTCTTCTACATAGAATAGGCTATAATTGCGCAAACATTTCAAATCCCGACTTTAAAACGACAAGGCGTGGACAAGCAAAATAGGCTATTACGCGTAGGCTACAAACAATTTCCCAATCAGTTTCAGTAGCCTACGCTACGAGCTGGCCTAAGATCTGAAGTGACAGACGGATAGGTTACATTACAACAGCAAGACAAAATATACACATTTGGACCAAAGGTCCATTTATTCGTTGTTTTTTTTTTCAAACTGCAGAAATCAAATTATTAGGCTGTTATATAGAGAACGGAAAAAAAACGTTATTAACCGGTTTTGTGGATTTCAGAATAACGTTTCTGTTCCGGAACAGTTGAAGACCATTTTGTTTTATAACGGCAGACTGTCGATGTAAATGTCTGTGTTGATAATTTTATTTCTAACATTATTCTATCCTTGCATTTCAATGATCGCATAACATTTTAAGGGACTAGTTTCTCAGCAGCGGTTAGTAGTACTGCGTCGAAAAGTAAACAGAGAAGCGCACTCCAATCAGGATACATGTCGTGGAAAATGTCTACCCTTGAAATCTGAAATCTTGAAATTAAGGCTTTTATTGTCAGTATGCATTTTGGGTAATGTGGTGATTTTATCTAGACATAATAATACTTGTGTGTGTGCATGCTGGTTTATTAGAAACATTCCATTTACTATAAGAATATTGTTTGTGCAACTGTTATGCAGTATTTACTGGAAGTCATGAGACTGAACTGTCAAAGGCTACGAGTGAAAGTAAACAAAACAGGGCCTGGGAGAGAAAGGTACTTACCAGAAGGGCATAAATAGAAGGGGCTAGCAGAAGAGGAGATGCAGGGACCTTCCAGAGAGAGGAAGTGAAACCAAAGATGAAGTGACACATAGAACCAAATCAAAACATACCCTGCCTGGCAACAGATTACACATAGAACCTAGCTACATGTCTTCTGCCTAGCAACACACATTTTTTAATGTGCAAATGAGAAAGGCTTTCCACCAATATCTCAGGTCCCAAAACGTTCTGATTGGCTAAAAGGGGCCTGGTGACGTTCCTGGTGATAGGAACGCCTCCCCGGCCCCTAGGAGCATAAAAGACAGAGCTCAGACACATTCAGATCAGATCTCATCGGGGTAGCAACTGCAACTCATCACTCTATTGCCTGACGGTTCAGTCCTGACGCTGTTTGGATTGTATTCTCACTGCAATACGGTGAATAAAGGATCAACAGTCTTCAGCATTTCTCGTCTTGGTGTTCTCCTGCGGGTCTTTGACATCAGAGTGCTAGTTGGATTGGAGGTTTCGGGAAGTGGATGATTTCCACGACAGTAACCAAAAGTCCTATGGGGAGTTTCCATTGGGTATTTTACAAAACACATGAGCATACCATAATAATGGTCTAAATTACTAATTTTTCATTTTATTTTGATCTACTTTTGCACACGGCTTCACAAGACCTGGTCTAGACACAAAAATGCCCATTCCATAGGAAGTTAAAACATTACAAATCGATTTTACAAATTAGTCTAGTCTACCCTATTTTATATAATGTTAGTCTGTAATAGTGTGTGTCTCAAGCAAGTTTCACCTGGTTTGGTTCAACAAATATTCAAACTTATCATCTTTATTCTAATACTATGCCTACTATGTCTTCATGTCCAATAGGCCTGAAATCTTCAGAAATGTCTGAACTTCAGGCACAGAGAAAAAAGAAAGAAAGAAAACTCATGTAGATTGCTTAGGAGGAGAGGAGGGCCATGCTGAAGCATGCTGCCAAACAGTGCAACGGGCCCCTCACACTTAAGGAGAAATAGGAGAAGAAGACACTTTTTTTATATTCACTTATTTTTATCATACATATGATATTTTTGGCCACAACACATTTTTTATTGATTTTATAGTTTGTTTTCTTTGTAAATCTCTGGTTTTGGGCCATTTCATACTCCGTGGAAGCTATTGTCACTTTGCGTACCCTTCTCACCTTTTTCACCCCTGACCAGTTTGCATGCCTGATAGTGGGTTTGTTAACAGGTGATGAGACAGGCCACAGACAGGAAATAGACCAGTTTTATGAATGGTGCAATGCAAATTCCTTGATTTTAAATATTCTGAAAACAAAAGAAATGGTAATTAATTTTAGGAAAAGGCCCCCACTTAAACCAGTCTCTGTACATGGGAGTGATATTGACATGGTAGAAGAATATAAGTACTTAGGTACTATCATTGACAATAAGCTCACATGGAAGGCAAACACTCTAGCAAGATACACAAAGGCACAACAAAGATTTTTATTATTTTTTAATTGCGTAGCTTTAAGGCCGATACAGTGATTTTGAGGCTGTTTTATTTAACTTTTATACAGAGTGTTGTGACCTTTGCAATTCAGTGTTGGGGGGGTGTTTTTTCTGTTCAAAACAGGAATATGATGGATATAATTACAAAACTAGGCAGGAAAATAACTGGATCAGAAGTGAAAAGTATCATGCAGATTTCTGACGAATACACCATTAATTTGGTTTTGAAGATACTAGATGATCCATCCCACCCCCTCTTATCTGAGTACTCTTCAGGACTTCGCTATAGAATGCCGGGGTCATCCCTATGTTCCCCGGGTCCTATGTTCCCCGCTGCTTTCAAGTAGACTGCAGCAGCACGGCAAGGCGTGGGTTGTTGTTGCTCCGTGCCCACACTTTGTTTGTGATGAGGGAAGGAGAGGGGGCGCCGCGAACTGAAGTTCTTTGCACAGAGGCGCAGTGCGGAGCCCAGTGTGATATAGTCACAATTTATTTAATTGTAACAGTAGCTGCTTGAAAAGACAGTGGCGTGAGAGTGGTGAAGTTAATCAAAACCCGGCCCTTAAAAGCGCGTCTATTCTCCACACTTTGCGAAGAGATGGTAGCTGACCAAAAGGCTGTACTGTTTCACAGCGAGGCAAGGTGGCTTTCCCGAGGTAAAGTGCTGTTTCGCGCGTGTTTGAGCTCCGAGTCGCCTCTTCTTGGAGGAAGAGCACATGTTTGAATCTGCAAGCACGTTCACTAATAAACATTTCTTGACGAAGCTGGCCTATCTTAGCGATATATTTGATATATCTTAGCGATACATTTAAGTTAAATGTCCAGTTACAAGGCAAAGACAAGCACCTACCTCACCTAGCAAATAAGATTACTGCATTCACCAAAAAAACTTCAGGCGCCTCGATCGCGACAGTATTATGCCTTTGAGATTTCAGAGCGAAATCGCTGAAACGTCTGATTGGGAGGCACTCTTGTGATCCCATGTATTAAACAGTAGGCCTACATCACATCCCTGCAAAGTTTATTTCAAACATATTTCCCAACCAGCAGTGCTCAGTATGACTGGATTATGGATCCATTTAATGCAGCATGTTGGCATTTCATTGAATATATTGTACAATGCTGTGTATAATGGCCTATGCTTCCTAATATGTTGCTGGAAAACAGAAATATGTGTGTTATGTATTTATTTATTATTCTATCTGCAACACCAGCTGATTTTAACTCTGTTGAAGAGGATATATTTAGAACTTGTCATTATTTCAATAAATTTGTCAATTTTAAGTTTGACCTACCACTTTCTTAGAGCGATGAGGGACAGGTGGGGCTCGAGAATGCCCCCTCAAAGTGGGGAATGAAAGAAAAAGTTTGAGAACCACTGATCTAGTTTGTACCACAGTCACGATTTGGGTCGCGATAGTCTGTCATTTTTAAAAAGTGGGTCCCCAGAAAAAAAGTTTGAGAAACACTGGTTTAGCCGAGTCTGCATGGCTTCAGTCCCAAGTTTGTCATTATCTTTGCACTTGGCATGTCATTGTTGATTCTTACTGTACAAGAGGTGAAGGAGGTGATCTAAAATAGCCTTTGGTTGAGCTGTCGGAAGAATGGTATTAATTTTAATGGAACAAAGAGATATCAAACTATACTGGGCTGTAGACCCAAAGGGACATTTTTGGATTATTGACGAGTCAGACCAAAGGGGCTTCGGAGCAACGCGCAGTCCCCCCTGCAACGTGCCAGCGAACGGAAAAATGAACAAAACAAACCAATTAAATATCAACTTAAAAAGGCATGTAGTTGTAGCGTGTTTCTTAGAGGTGCAGCTCGTGTGTGTTGCTGTCCTCAATTTAGTGCTGAAGCGGACAATGCGAAGTTACCTAGAATGTTAACTTTGAACTCGTTATATTCAGTAAAGAAGCACTACACAAGTAAAACCATTGTAGGCCTATGTTATAAAAAATGTTCTTCATCTATTCTTTTACTCCGCTATACTCAACGTGGAAGTTAGGAAAATCGCCCTTCTGGCTTGTGTCAATATTGCACCGTGCGCGTACTGTATGTGTAGGTCTACCTGGTGTGCTACGGCAAGCAACATTGACAGAAAAATACACTTTGCTACCGTTTGTGCACGAAATGTGCATTCGCAAGCATATCCTATGCAATTTCCGTGGTCAGATACAAGGCGGGGAACATAGGACCCTTTTCTACAAAAAGGGTCCTATGTTCCCCGGTCCCATACAAATAGCGGGGAACATAGGACCCGGGGAACATAGGTATGCTCCCAGAATGCCACATGCAAAAACAAACAGAGCTATTACATCTTTTGTGCCAAGGAGCATCCAGTTGCTAAATAGGTTGAATTCAGACAGGTTGACACCATCCTAAATCATGCATACACACTTTTTTAATATATATTGTATGTTTTTTTGGATTTGTTTGTCATTCTATGTATCAATGTGTGAGTCTGTATAAGTGTTGTCTAGCTTTATGTAACTTATGGCTCCTAAATGCAAGACAAATTCCCCCTTGGGGCAAAAAAAGGTTTCATTCATTCATTCATTCATTAGTGTTCCGAGTATCATTCTGCTGTTGTTTCTGCAGTAATATATTAAAACAAAGAATGTTGATCAATGTTGAATTAACAATTTATTTGTACTGACTGTCATATACTCTAAGCTAACATCTAACCAAGTAAGTGGTTTTCAAGAATACTGTAAGTCTATGTAATCTGAATAATCATACTGTAAGTAATGTTACAGTATATACAGCAGTGTTTTGCATTTACATGCAATGGTAATTCCCTGGAATTACATTTTCTAGTTTACTATGCAATCACTGACAATGTGGTGTGATCCAAAATATATGCTTCGACGGAAGAAAATAGTATAATAATATCTGTATTTTTTTGTATTTTTTGATGCCTCCATCAAACTCCAACACAGGTTTTGGGGTTCAGAGATGACAGATTATACAATTGGATTTTCACCCCACAATTTATCTTAAAGCAGTAAAAAAATGTTTCTTGATGTGTCCTCTGCAAAGGTTTATAATGCACATGTACCTTTTGCTGACTGTATCCCAAGGGGGTAGGGGGTGTTGGGGAGGAGAGTGGGGGAGATTAATTTGGGGTTTCTGTGATGGAGCCCATTGTCTCGCCTGTATACAAATTGCACCCATAAAAATATATTTTAAAATGAGAACAAAAAATGATTGAGCAACATTTATTGATTTGATGTAGCCAATTGATACATGCATAATAGATCTGTTGAAATTACATGAAAACATTTGGACACATTTGATATGAACTTACTACTGATGAATTGATTACTGCACCTGGTCAAAGCTGACCCAGTGGACACTGTGTAGGTACAGCATATGTGCAGTATCCAAGAGATACTGTTACATCAGTTATAAACCACAACAGCATCATTGGTGAATTAACATTAGAAAAAAAATAAATCAACATTATAACTCAATTGTGTGATTCACATGACTGAGCAAGGAACAGTGACTGGTCCCAGGTCCACTTCAGGGACACCATTTCTTATTCCTCCTCCAAACTTGACTCCTGCCCGAGCTGCGAAGGGACCGGCTCTTACTTCTCCAGCGTGGGCTCCAGCACTCACACCTGCATACGTCCAGGAAGCCCCAGCCTCTGCCTCTGCCCCGGGGCCTTTAGCATGGGCCTGGAGAGGAGTGTGGGAGATACCAGCTTCAACTTTTGCTACCGAAACTTCGGCTCCTGGAATATCATAAATCATCAAATAAATATGAATCATACTTATTCATATGAGCATAACAAGCACACAGTGAACAGGGGCCCATCAGACAACACCAGGTGCGCAATTAAGAGTGTGTCCACGAGAGGACCAGGCGGGGGTGAAACATGCTACGTCATCGAAACTTGGTAATTTGAAGGGTCCACCTAAAAACACAAAAAGCGTAACTAGTGCAAAATTTGAAACAACATGGAGGAGTTATGACCTCCTTGTTTGAGGCCAAAAAAATAAATAAAACATTTAAAAAAGTCCCACAATTGCATAAAATGTTGATGTCCCTCCTGCTGTCAAATTTAAACACAACACAACAATCCATGCCATCAAAAAACATCCCAGGTTAGTTTAAAACTGGAGTTGTAAGGCAATGACTGGTTGAAAAAGAATGTTTAGGTCATTTATGGTGGACAAATTAGGATATATTTTCATCAGTCATGTTTACTGATCAAATCCAAACTATACGGTAACAAATAAATTTAAAGTCATATTGTGTGGAGTTTATCTTTTCGTTTTGGGAAGTAGCCACGTACTAAGCAGGATAATGTATAGAACGCTGGCATGTCGGGGTCCTGTTCGCCCTGCCGGGACTTATTTTCCGATAATGACCGGCGTTTTATACCTTTTACTTATTGCATGGCTCTTAATAATGCTGCAGAATGCTCCATTCACTTGAATGGGCCTTCCCAACGTTCGGAAGTCTGTTATTTCTCAATAACAGACCGTTGCTAAGTATAACAGGCCGCTGTCAAGGAAAATGGGTTTTGTGCTTCTTATTCACGTCTTTCATGTCACTCCGCAAGTAGTCCGGGTCAAGGCAATTGTGATCTCACATTCTCATGAGGAATGCCTGTAGGCAGAGCCGTATATAAAGAGAGTTTGGCCAACTAGGGAATCGAATGGGCGCCATGTTGGATGCCAATATATATGGTATTTATTAATCAAACTTGGCAGAGTAGGCCAAACTCTCCCTATTATACGGCTGTAGGAAGTTTTTTTTTATTTTATTGTGTCACACACATTCACTTGCACTCAAAGATGAACTGATTAAACTTGAGTGGTCAAAGGTCAATGTTAATGTGACCTCAAAAAAATATATACTTTTACACCTTGAACACAATATCGAAAAAATCTTTGAGAGAGCACAATTTAGGTCCTGTACACATGTACCCAGACCCAAGCATCAATAAAGGTGATGATGAAACGTTATCCGATTTTTCAATATTTGATAGCCTGTCACAGGAACGTTATTTTGCTGAAATTGCCCTGATTTGGGGTGTTGATCCGTATGGGAGAACCGCCAAAGATGTAGCCTATCCTTAACTTTTTTTTTCTGATCAAAACTCAGTTTACACAAAGACTATATCTGGCAAAATATGACCGCCGCCCAGTCCAGCACATTTTTTCCACAAAAAGAAATCACGCTGAAAGGCCTATATGATTCTAACTGTCTCACTAAATTGCATTATCCACACTCAATTCTCACTGGTATCTGCTAGACAACAAGTACCAAAACATGATTAGTTCATAGATTTCACATGTAAAATTAATTTTATATAACCCCACCTCCATCTTGCCTGTTCATAATTCTGAGAAATTCTTGATTGTTTGTGTTATGTTTATTTTATGTGTGTGTGTGTGTGTGTGTGTGCGTGCTTGTGTGTGTGCCTGCGTATGTGCCTGTGCATGCAAGCGTACATATGTCTACTGTGTGAGTATGTGTCATATGTATGATTACTGTGAATGTATGTGTGTGTGTGTGTGTGTGTGTATCTGTTTGTGCACATGAAATGCATGCGAAAAAGAAAAAAACAAAAACAATTCTGACTAAACCTATATGACCGCCGCTTCGCTGCGCGGCGGTCATAATAATAACTGAACAGGGACAGGTTTTGGTAGGCAGTAGATGCAGTAGACATTTAAACGTTAGTAAGCTATCGATACAGTTATAGCCAGTCAGTCAGCATCATGTAACATTAGTAGCATTAAAGTCATGAAACCTGTAACATGTTATGACATAAAACACTGATGGTTCAATCGAAGACGATCTGCATGGATATATACCCACCAGAAAAACTCAGAATGTGAGATTGTTAAAGCTCATTAATTGTATGAAACGATTAGTCATTGCAGCATCAGCTAGCTCACAACAGCCTTTAAATATGCTATTATTTTGGTCATATGGACTTGATTAAACGGGTAAGGATAATTCATAAATTTCTTACATGACTGAAGCATTAGGTTCAACAGTGTTTTTTGAGGTTGCTGTGTTAAGTTCAGTTGTGTGTGATCGCAACACAATTCATAGGATCAAATCAGTTTATTTTGCCATACAGAAGTTAGCCTACTGACCTGCACAGGACGTTTAGCCTATTCTGTTTTAATTTCTTACCATTTGTTGTGATAATACAAATCAAATGACACTCATGATAGGAATGATACTGTATGTGATTGATATCCACAAGCATGAATTTCTCGAGACAAATAAGAACAAACTGGTCCGGTAAAAATATATTCTTGCCATGTTTAAATGTTGCACTTTTTCCCTTAATAGCCTATATCTGGCAGTTCATTTTTTGATGACAGATAGTTGTATGATATGTATGTGTTTAGCCAACGTTTCCGTAGATAGTAGCCTACACCATAGGCCATCATCTTGAGAATAAAACACTAACACTAACACAGCTGCTAACCATCACCATCCTCCACAACCATGAGGATCTAATGGAAAACGATATTCGTCGTCTTTTTGCTTCTTATTGCAAAGCCAACCAGGGGCGTAGCCAGGATTATTTTATAGGGGGGGCCAGCTGGGTCCAGACTTTTTATTGGGGTGGCGCTTGGGAATCAAAACTACTATTTAAAAACTAGGCTACTCAAAAAGTTTTGAAGATTAGGATAGCCTATTTTAATAATGGTAATAAATTGTGTAAAGCCAACACTGATACACAGGTCAGTTTGTTGTCCACTCCAAATCATTTTCCATAAGCCAATGCTATAAAAAGTACATTATGACAATGCACCTTAGGCTACTTAATCAGTCTTATTCAAATGATGTTAAAGAACAATAATAAATACTAAAAATATTGTATTCAGATATTTAATCATATACTGATGGCCAAACTATATTTCTTTCTGATATCCACTCTAAGTACTTGGCTGTAAGTAACATGGCTCTGAATTAAGAAATTAACCCTTAGAACCTAGACTGTTTTAAGGGCTTTTCCACTACCTTTAGTTGTAAGCATTTAACCTGGTCATTGTAAGTGCCATTTACACATGCTATATTTTTTTCAGAACAGTCTAGGCTACCCAAATCTGCCACCAATTCATATTAATACTTGCATTGATTTAATTTTGATTTTTAAATAATACAAAGACAAAAAGCGTATTATACCATTCTTATTTTGAAATGTATCTCTGTCAGCTGGACATGACTTTCATGTATGTGTAGGGCAGACTGTCCTGAATCTGGCAATATAAGAACCATGGTGGAGGGGGGCTTTGGGGCTGAGCAATTTACAGACATGTGGTGTGCGCCTTACAGAAATAAATGCCATTTTTATTATTTAGTAATGAAAAATGCCCTTTCTGCGCTCCATATCTGTGACACGAACTGATCTGACCTGACTGAACCCGAGTTTGCGTGTTCTGTGTGTACACTCATGATGATTCTAAAACAACTTTTTACTGCATTGTCATGAACAAAGCGAAGGCAAAAAGGTGTTTCTTTGTCGAATAAATTGGGATGCAATGTGAGTCTCGAATTGGATGCCATGCAGGAATTTGCTGGGATCTCAAAACCGCATTATGAACAAACTTTGCCATAGAGAAACACATGATAGCGTTGGATTATGAACATGCCTTGCCACTACAACACACAAAAACGGGTAAGTGGAGCTATATGAAGTTATTATTTTGATGTCATTTCGTCTGTTTTATAACCCAGAAGGATGTACTTGGTATCAAATGATAGCTCTGTATCTCCTCTTTCATCTGACATGCGTGGCATATCTATCCGATCACGGGTTCGTGAGTAGGGCCTAATTCAAACGAGAGTTGGTTTTTGTACATGATGTTATTTTGCAGTCACGTTGTCTGTTTTTATAGCCCAGAAGCATCGATATACTTGCTACCAATATATAGCCCCGTGTCTCCTCTTTCTTCTGATATGCTTGCCATATCTATGCAATCACGGGTTCGCGAGTAATTCAAACGAGAGTAATGGGTGCGCAGGTAAACTATAAATATGAATCCAGGCTCGGACTGGTAATCTGTACAACCGGGCAAATGCCCGGTGGGCCGGTCCACATGTGGGCCGGTGAGCTCTGGGATTTAAAAAAAAGTTATTTAGCCTATTTGCGGCCCGTCATGTAGGCCTAGCCTATAAATGCAGTTGCATCCATTTGGCTTGGGGGGTGACAGGTCAATCATTTTGGCCTCTTCATGACAGGTCCAGTTTGTTACGATCGCGCCCCCCTGCCCCACCCCTCAAGTGGATTTGTCCAAGCAGCCGCAAGTTCAAGTGCATGGTAGCCTAGGCTGTATAAGTGCCCTCCGCTGGCTGGTGTTCTCATTATCGCAGTTTAACCGTAAACAGCAATCAGAGGTCTAGTTTTATTCCATAAATATATTGTTTTTATAGACGTTAGTTGCACGCGCTACCAAGAGCTTCCATTTACTGCACCATAGGCTACTGTAGTGCGGTTCTGTCAACATAAAAAAAACTACGGGTAGCCTACAATTTTCGCACAACTTGGTGGAAAAGTGTAGCACAGGTTAAAGAAAACCCATTCATTTTTGGAGCTGATCCTACTCAAAAGGAACTTCAAAGTATTTCCCATATTTGGCCTATCCTTTTAGCTCACAACGACAGTGAAAGTGAAACTTGGAAAGTGGTCTCTCCCCCGAGTGTTACATTAGATGCACAATCTATCGCGAGTTGATGCAGGTAAAAATTAGGCTATCAACTGGTAGGTTAGTAACGAAGGTAGCCTAATTTTGCAAAATGTGATTGCACACAAACTAGGGCAAAAACGTTTAGTATAGCCTACACTTGTGGTGATAGCCTACAGTTAATGTGAATCGCGGACTATAACCAAAGTAAAGGAGAAGATTTGCACCAAATAAAGGCTGTGTTTGTGTTTCTACAACATGCACAAAACGTAATTTCTGTCAACTATGACGATGTCCATGTTCAGTAGCCTATATTTTTCATGTGGTTTAATGCATGGGGTAACATGACGTGAGACAGACAGAAAATGAGCCTGTCTATAGTAGCCTATCCCTGAATCCTGTCCCTCTCCATTTCAAATCACTTTAAAAAAAAAAACCTGTTATTGTGATTAGGCTATAGGTCCAAATCTAAATGTTTGGGTTCAGTTTATGAAGTGTTGCTACAGTATAATACTGTGTGTTTGTTATTTATGGGGGGAATTTTTTTATTTTTTTGGGGGGTGGGGGGGGGGGGGTCGTCGGTCCAGTGGTGGGCCGGTCCAGGAGAAAATTGCCAGGGCCGAATTTTGCTCCCAGTCCAACCCTGTATGAATCAATTGATTTAATTTCATGATTTTTTTTTTTCATACTTGATCGCACAGGCAAGAGTTTAGTCTCTTTGGAAAGCCCCACTTCTGCTCTGTCACACAATTAAAGTTTCACCTCGCTGCGATGAACAGTTCTGGAGCAATGCAACAAAGAACTCAGGCAAAGCAGCCTCTGCCTGACCAGCTATGGCAAGAACCACACGCAGTCAGCAAATTATGTTTTTTATAAAGTAGCCTAGCCTAGGCCCTATTAGCTACTTCTATTGGAGCCATGATATGTGCCTAATATGCTTGCATTTCACCCGAATTTTATTGAAATATTTTTGTAACAGCGTTACCGCAGGCATCCGATTATTTCTGATCAGCCTCACACGTCAATGTCAATGTCAAGAGCCTACCTAAGGACAGCCCAATGCAGCTCACTTGGCTATGATTCGTGACACATTCTAATCTTATTAGCATTAATGTTCCAACTCATCATCAACTCACCTGTTGTTACTGAGGTTAGAGTAGTAGCCTAGTCTAGTCTACTGTCAAGTGTTGTTAACAGATGACTTGAATTGTCCCGCTGCTGCTGCTGCTGCACTAGGCTACTCACGCTGTGATCACAACCGTGGGCTACACTTCCTGACTGGGCCAATGGTCCTAGATAGAGTGCAGTAATTGGTTCAGTCGCTGCTTTGAAAAGTGTTTGCAAAGTGCCGTCGAAAACGCCAGCAATTTTTTTTTTTTTTACTTTTCACTGAACGGAGCTGGGGGGGGGGGGGGCAGCAGGGTGGCCAAGCTTTGACCAGTGGTGGCTGTGGCCCCCCCTGGCCACCACGTAGCTCCGCCCCTGAAGCCAACTACATAAGTAGTTGTAGTTACATAAGTGGTCGGCATATCTCGGTCAATATTTAATATTAACATTTCAATTGACATATAATTTTGAAGCTATGTCTAACTATTGTAACTATGTGTAGACTATGCAACCGGACTGTTGTAGTAACCTACCACTCTAGTTGTAAACAAATGGTGACGTGATATTATGACGTAGGTGCAAAACCTTAAAGCAACACTATGGAGTTTTTCAACCTTCATAATATTTTTCCAAGACCCTTGTGATGGTACATCGACTTACAATAGGTTGAATGACACGTATGCCATAGGGTCTGCATCGCTTTTACTTGCACTACGGAACTTCTGGGTGCGGGTAGTAACCCGACCACAAAAAGAACTACAAAACTCGACTGCTCTACGGCATACCTCACTCCCCCCCACCCACATTTCCTCAAATTCGGACGTGAGAGAACTAGCATTTGTTTGCCGGCTGTCACTCATGTATGTTGTTGTCATGGCCGAAGCAGTAACGAAACCAAAGAAGGCATAGGTTTTGTCGGAGGAAACTAGGAAGAGAAAGGGAGAGTGACAAAATCAAAGGCCAGACGAGGATCAATATCAAACTTCGGCTTGTCAACAAATGCACATGTATCCCCTGGTGTAACCGTGACAGATTTTACGACAGTACTAGAAGACAATATTGTTTCCCAACTGTAGGGGGACCCCAAGAGCAAAACTTCCATAGTGTTGCTTTAATATAGCAAGACAGTCATTACTCTCTTTTCTTACTTCATAGCCCACTCATTGTCAGATCAGGGAATATATTGTACCCAGGACATTAAATCTGGCTTGGATTTGATCAGGAGACATGATCAACATTTTGAGGTTTTTGGCCTTAAACAAGGAAGAGGTCCTAACAACCTGTGTTGTTTCAAATGTCGTGCTATTTTGGCTTTTTGAGTATTTCGGTGGACTCGAATTGGTTTCATCAAGTTTCAAAATCGGTGATGTAGCATATTTTACCCCCCGCCTGGTCCTCATGTGGACACTCTCAAAAAGCTAATTATTTTAGAAGACTGGTCAAATTCTTTCAAATGTACACACCGCTATCATGTATGGTGGAGCCAGTTCCACTTATGGTGGAAGCTCCACAAGTTTCAGTTATGTGCCTGCCTGCCTGTAAACCTGTAATAATGCAGGTACCTGCAAGGACTCCAAGGTTTTCCAGTCCAGCACTTGCATGCGCCTTTGCTTCAAGAGCAACAGCACTTGCTTTGGCTTCAATTAATCCCTCCACAAGGGCAGCACTGGCTGCAGCCTCCGCCACATTTGCTTTGGCAGAAGCTTTTGCTCCAACAGGTGATGCGGATGCAGATGCAGAAGCATTTATGGCCCGAGCCCCAGCATCAGCTGATAAGACCTTGAGTTTGGCCAGTTCAGCCACATGCACTCCTGTTTCTGCCTCATGTTTACTAACACCTGTGTTAGCTTGAACTCCAATGCCATTTCTTATGAACGCGAGATCAGCTCCATTTGCCACTGCTGTCCCAGCTCCCTTTTTTACTCTCTTTTTAACAGTATCTGGGCGTTTCTTTACCATATGCAAGTGTTCGTCATCTGAATATTTTTCATAATGAAAATCTTCATTATTAAACTGAAAGTCTAAGTAACGTATGTTTTTCTTTTCCATTTTTCTGATCCCTTCCTTGTTGTTGGGAATTGGCAGTGAGGAAGAATTATCTGTGTACAAAGAAAAGATATGTCAGAAGTATAAGTTGCAGGACTGATACATAGTTCAAAAAACTTTTTTTTCCAATAGCAAACAATAATGTTTAGAAGATACAGTAGTTGGATAGCTCCAGTGAAATCCAGCAAAACTGCGACCAACAAGCATAATAATAGACATATTTTTAGGTGTTTGTATGGTTATGTTTTGGAGAGAACATGCATGAAACAAGCAGAGATATTTAGTTATTCTACTGGAGTTCATTAAAAATAGTGGAGAGACCAAAATAACTGGTTGACTTCATGTTCAAAATGTGTCAGTGACTGACTGACAGTTGACGTAAGGGGACTTTACATTGCATGCCACATGTGCTTCGCCACTAGGTTGCTCTTGGTTGACGTAATGTCCCAAAGATTTTTGTTGTAGCAGCGGGCTCAGTGCAAAAGACTTCAACCACAACACGTGGAGGAGCAGCAAGGTGGCAAAATACTTCAGATGACAGACAGGCAAAACTGGATTCCTTGGAAGATCTGTTCTTTGGGTGGCCATTTGGCTTATTTGGGGGGGTCATGCTCTCATGTGCCAGCAATTCACTGCACACCACACACTGGGGTTTCTGTCCCATTTTGTCCTCAATTTAAGTGAATCCATATCCTACTTCAAATACACACACTGGGGTTTCTGTCCCATTTTGTCCTCAATTTAAGTGAATCCATATCCTACTTCAAATACACACACTGGGGTTTCTGTCCCTTTTTGTCCTCAATTTAAGTGAATCCATATCCTACTTCAAATACTCAGGGTCGTAGCCTATTTGCATTTACCACTAAAATGATGTCTAACATGACCTGTCACATAAACATTGTCTATGTCCATGCCAATGACTGACATACGAATAAAGTCTATCAAAATAAAGGTTCATATTAGATCTTATATGTAAGTTATTTATTTATTTATTTATTTTTTTACCACAAGCTCCGCGACCCACCCTGGGGGTCGTTTCTAGAAAAGTTAGCAACGACGTTGCTCAACCACCATGGTACGACGCAACTTGTGACCAAACAACGACATTGTTAGACCTGTTTCCAGAAAGCATCGTACCTGTGTCGCAATTCGCTACCTCCGACGTTCGAACACTGTAGTTCCAACAACGTTGTTGATGATGCAGCGATACATATCATTGGTGGAAACAGTGGCAACGTGTAATACCCCACCCCCTAGAAATTCTCTGCCACAGCCTATGTTGACATTTTTCTAATTTAAACCGAGTGATTAATGCTGGGATTGTCATTATCATCTGCAAAAACCTAAACCTATTACAAGTATATAAAACATTTTACTGAAGCCGACCAATATGTGCCATTATTTGTGTCAAATATCTATGTTGGAAAAAATATATAGCCTGGATGAATGTCTGGGTATCGCAATTGTTATCAATTGTCGTGTGGCTTAACGGCAGCGCGTCAGTGCACTACGCGCTCGGCCGGAGTTCGCATCCTATCTCTTCTTTTCACCTCTGAGTAAGAGTAGGCCTACGAGACACAACAATATGTTTTGATCATACATATTTATGTATATAGTTAGCCTACTCTACATCAAGAGACCATAGGTACAATACATCAGTCAAAAACAACTGAATCTACGTGTCACACTAGTTCACTTGCAGGTAGCGAGAATCTCACATCATAAGAAAATCGAACCTACAGCAAGTCACCTGCTTTAGCCACTACACCATTTATCACTGTGCTGATTTTAAGAGTCTGTGAAGATTATAATACTAGCTTATCAAAAAGCAAGGCAATACTCGAATTAACATAAATAGCAAGAATGAGCCAAGTAGGGGAGTCAGTCTCTTAATCAAAATAAAGCTACAGGACAGATCAATCATTGAGTCACTAGATAAACATCCACTTCGTATTTTTTGTTTAGGCGGTTGTGATTTTTGGTTAGGCGCTCCGGACACCAACTGGAACTACCAAGGAACGACACAAGTGCGACTGCCCAGGGGCAGTAGTTCAAACGACCAAACTTTGCGTCCTTGTTTGCGATTGAGAGTTCAAACTCCCTTTAAACACCAAATCCAAGAACGATGGAGCGAATTGCCAAGGTTGCGACGCAAGTTAGCAAACGACGCTTTCTAAAAACGAGCCCCTGAACGGTCCTGCGACCCACCAGTTAAGAAACACTGGCCTACAGCACAATCTTTTAGTGCAGGCCCCTTGGCAGACACACGGAGCCCTTATCCTACATATATAAACATGTGTTAGTTGTTAAACCAGGTGAATTAAATGTAACAATTTGTTTCCCAGTGCCAAAATTCTGTAAGCAAATGCATCTCTTGGTGGACTAAGCTATCCCTTTCTGCCAAATTCAAACAAACTGGCAGGAAAGGTGTAAAAACGATATTATTTACCTTAATTTCTTATCCACTATTTTCCATAATTGTTGTCTTTCTACAATGAATTACATTATTCACCCAGCCATTATTCACCCAGCCTCTAATGGAATGCAATACAACCATTGACCGAGGTGTGTTCCTTGAACAGAGGTGAACATTTGTGGCAAACTTGTTTCCTTTGCACTGTTAAATTTGAACAAATTTATGTTAACATTGCATGTTCCTATGTAACGTTTGTGGAGAACTACGTCCTCAATCCATTTGCCATTGTTCGCAGACATTCATGGAAAACTAAAGGCAAACTGAAACATGTTTTAAATAAAACGCGAATGTTCGCCTATGTTTGCGACTTTGAACGCACCCACTTGTCGTCTTTAAGCTTTGGTTGCTAGGTGACCAAACTATATTCAAAGCTGGCATAATATCTTTAGACTGCTGACAAACTGACTGTTTTATCAAACTGACTGTAAATTAAACACCACTTTTCCATCAGAAACATATTTGTAAAAAGCATAACTGGTATGATATACTGTAGAAAATTATCGAAATATAGATAGATAGATAGATACTTTATTGATCCCCAAGGGGAAATTCAAATATAGAATCAAGATTAACAATTTCACCAATACTAGAGAAAGGAATGTAGCATATCACTGTACAATGCAGGAGACCAGGGTTCAATTCCTGCTCGCTGCAGCAATTTTGAAGGGGCATTTCTCACAGCTTAACCGAGCTAGATAGATAGATGCAGTAGATATATAGATATAGAAGGGTGGGCTTGTGGAACTATAGGCTACATGGTCCTCGTTTTAGATTGGGCTGCTGCAAAATGTACTATAAATAGGTAAGAAAGGTCTTATAAGCGTATTAGTTATCCACCTTTGTCTTATACACCATTAACAAGCATTAACAAGCTGCGTGTAACTTAAAAGGCTGCTTATTAACACTTATAAGCTGCATGTTAACAGTTAGTTAATGTTATTAAAGGATAACAACTGTTAGTAATGAATTGTTAACTGATTATTATGCACTGTTAATACCTAATAAGCACTCCGCTTAGTACACACACCCGACTGTCGGGAAAACCCCCAGTAACAGTAATGTAACGCAAGCGTGTGGATCTACTGTAAAAGAGGACAACTCATGGATAGGGGATGCTTCAGTGTTAATGCCAGCAAGGATTAATGCTTAAAATGTGTTTGAACATCTCAGATGACGCTCATTGCAATGGATTTTATCGGGTTACAAGAAAAGGTAGGATATGTATGTAATTGTGAACTGTTGTTGAGCTTCGCCAATTGAGGGTTTTCACCGACGTGACCTTCTGGGCGGTAACCCGGATGTGCAGCCATATTGAATTATTTAATATAGATAGATAGATACTTTATTGATCCCCAAGTGGAAATTCAAGATAATATTCCCTATTAAACAATTTAACCATTTAAACTACTCAACTATTTAACTGTTCGGCCATTCCAACTGTCAGTTGTCATCGTCTATGACTCCCGCCAACTATTTCCTCTGCCTACAACTGTTTCAAAATAAAAGTCCTCATTACAATAATTCACTATTAAGTGATTGAACTATATAAACTATCCAACTATTTAACTGTTCAGCCATTCCAACTGTCAGTTATCATCAACTATGCCTCCCTATATTAAACCACCACCTACCTAGAAAATCGGACCAGTCCAGGTTCGACCCATTGGTGGCGCTAGAGTGTTGGGCATAGAGTTCTGTAAATTGGTGAGAGTGATCATTGGACGGCCCTGAGTCTGCACCGAATTTCATAAATTTCGACCCAATGGCAGATTAACCCTTTAGCCGCCAGGGTTTAAAAAGAATAAATTGGATTTGTACATCAAAATTTTAAAAGGCCATGGCTTGCAAGTGGTCAGAGATAAAGTCCTACTGTAAATGTGAAAATCATTTAGTATGAACAGAAGTTTATGAAGGGGTGAATTTACTCATCTAATTTGCATATTATGACGTCACTGGATGGTAACCACCGTGAATTATGCACATTTCAGTAAATACTAGATGTTGAACATATTTGAGCAGTTTTACTTTCTTTTTTTGTAATTTCACCGACATAACAAATGAACAGGAATACAGTCACATAAACCAACAATAGTAAACTATTACTATTACCACAAACCTTATTCTACTATACAATAAAGTAGCCTGGTCAAATCAGTTCCTATCGCGGGTGACTTTGTAGTTCTTCAGAGCCCTATTTTTACTACCCCTACTGTCTTTACTACGTCCATTACGGACACTATCATCACCTTTACCACTGGCACCTTCAGCTACGTTGGGCAGAAGGTCGACATAAGCGTGGTATGCTTAGTGAACACTGTCGGAAAGACGCAAATGACGCACCTCCATTCACAGACGCAGCGTGACTAGACGATCGCTCATATTCTCCAAAAGGCAGATATTCTCCTTCAGAATCAGACTAGGTAAATAACAGACCCAAGACTTCATCACATGTTAACTTTTTCTTCAACATTTGGTGTATTTCTGCTTCAATTTGTGCAAAACTATGGCCTGCATTGCTTCCGTGTTATGGAGGAAATGCACGTCTTCTTATGTGTTTCTCGTGTGTAATCGCGTGTAATACCACGTCCATTACGGACACTATCATCACTATTACCACTGGCACCTACAGCTATGTTGGGCAGAGGGTCGAAATAAGCATTGTATGCTTAGTGAACACTGTCGGAAAGACGCAAATGACGCACCTCCATTCACAGACGCTCCGTGACTATCACTGCCAATAGACGATCGATCATATCCTCCAAAATGCAGATTTTATCCTTTAGAATCAGAATAGATTAATAAAAGACCCGAGACTTCATCACACGTGAATTTTTTTTATAACATTTGGTGTATTTCTGCTTCAATTTGTGCAAAACTATGGCCCGCATCGCTTCCGCGTTATGGAGGAAATGCACGTCTTCTTCGTGTGTTTCTTGCGTGTTTTTCACATGCTTCCTGAAAACTTTGAAAAAAAAAGGTTGAGCTTGAAACGAAGCTCTGGGTGTCTGCCAACTAGTGGTCAAGAGTACAAATGAGATTTTACACTGTACTCGCGTCTATCGTCTGTTTTATTCAGTAATGACGCTTGTCGCAATATTGCGACATGGGCGGTTAGAGGGTTAATAATAATAGGAAAAGGGAGTAAAACAATGGGGTTCTGCAGCTTCGCTGCTAGTGGGGTCACACAAATTGTGTTCTGGCAAGTAAACAAAATGAAAGATGCACTGAGAGCTTGTCTTGTTATCCGATTTGTCCATTTTAATTTTGAGTAGGCTACAAAATCGGAAAACTAAAAAATAAATGACTTGACGAATGAACGAATGAACAAAATCATACACCAACCATATTCAGTTATTAAGTCATGATACGATAATGGGCTGATAATTCTCTTTCCGGGTCCAACGGCTTTTTAAAGCTGCTTGTTTTTCTGGAAAGACATTTTTTTTCTCTATTCAGAGCAGCCTTTAGGAAAAGTGTCATCCTACTACTCACTACTCACTTGTTGCCTCATCCTTTTATGGAAGCCTGGACATTACCCTTGATTAAATCACCTGGTTGCACAACTACAGTAATTACTCTTTTAAAGTTAAGCGATTTCGTTTTTACCCCCACTAAAATGGAAGTGATGTTGACGTTGCTGTTGATGTTGCTAATTCTTGCACTTAACACTAGAACTGACACTTGACGGTATGTAAGTAGCACTCACTGCTGCACTAACTTGTCCTTATCGCACTCTACATTGACACACACACACACACACACTGCTGCACTAACTTGTCCTTATCGCACTCTACCTTGACACACACACACACACACACACTCACTGCTGCACTAACTGTCCTTATCGCACTCTACCTTGATGTTTCCTTTGTTGGGAGTCGCTTTGGGTAAAAAATGTAATGTAATGAAATAAGTGCATTACTGCGCCAACAATATTAAACATGATCGAGTGAAATCCAGCAAAAAATATTGAAGAATTGACTTGATCTAAGCATTTCTAGTTCTGTATCATTATGCATTATGCAAAAAAAAAAAAAAAAAACTGACATACACCATCAACTGTGAGACCTTAGATAAATAGATGTGTGCCCCTCCTACTAATGTCCAGTGAATTAATTTAGGCACAGGTGGACTCCAATCAAGTTGTAGAAGCATATCAAGGGTCATTGATAGAAGTAGGATGTATCAGAGCTTAATTAAAAGCATCATAACAAAGGGTGTGAATACTTATGTAAATTGAATATTTCAATCTTTTATGTTTTATACATTTACAAAACACTATTGATGAGAAAAAAAATTGTTAAATCCATTTTAACACTTTGAATGCTGCGCTGTTTTTGGAAGCTTTGCAATCTAGATCATTGTTGACAATGATTTCTACATGCCTCTGTTCCTGAGAAATCCCAAGCTAAACAGTGGGTAGTTTTCATCAAAGAGCTAAATCTAATTTTTCTAGAAATGGATTTTGGTCTTTGATGAAATATGAAGTAAAGTTCTAAGTTTCTGGGCCTGATTAGTTTCCGGGAAGTAACCTAGCGAGACTGCCACCTAGTGATAAACCCACACAAATGGCCTGATTTTGACCTTCCGTGCATGCGTAACTGATTCGACCCAAAGCGGCAACCATCAAAAGCAGTTTTAAGAGTTTTAAGATATAATCTCCAGATAAAATGTCCAGATTTTGCGTTTTCGATTGTCATGTATTTCAGTTCTACTGTGTTCATCATAGAGTTCCCAAAATTGCACATAAGGTGTGTTAGAGTGCATTTTCGTAATGAAATTACGAAAATATTGAAATATTGCGTTTTTCGGCACTCAACGGATGGGGCACTCAATGTGTTAAGGTGAGTCTGAAACATAGCAAAATGTGGAAAAAGTGAAGTGCTATGAATACTTTCCGTATGCACTGTATGTGCATGTTTTTGTTAGGGCTGTCAAAATAACTGATTAATTTCGATTAATTAATTTGAGAAAAAATAACTGATTAAAAAAAAATAGCGCAGATTAATCAATTCCGTATGACCTTTGATCCCGAGCCATTCTAGTCAGTAACCATTAGACTGTAAAATGAAGGAGAGAGAAGAAAATGTGCTGCCTAGATCATTGATTGGAACATTTACTTTTAAAAAACGGCCTGATGGTGTTGATAAAAATTAAGTGTAGATTAAAATAAAGTCCTCTGCAATGTCTGCAGCAAGGAATTTGCATATCACCGGATATTGTCAACTCTAAAGTCGCACATCAATGCAAAGAAATAGTATTGACATTGAGGGGAGTGTTAATTTATTTTCATTGTGTCCCCTAGGTCAGGGGTTCCCATACTTTTCAACCCGCGACCCCCAAAATAACCGTGCCAGAGACTGGCGACCCCCACTATCCCTGGATGTGACCAGGGGCGTAGCACCAAATTCTGGGCCCTATGCACAAGTGGTGGCCATGTACTTTTGGCTGAGAGAACAGCTATCTATAGGGAGGGAAAGTGAAAACCAGCGCCCCAAGTGGTTGCGTTCCTATCGAAGAGCAGCTCCAATGTTAAGTCCCATAGACCTATTTTAAAAAAAATACTGTGAAGCCAAATCAGCGATCTTATCCACCAAAAATATTTTTCAGCGTCTATACAGTAATAATCTTCTAACTGTGAAAATGGCAGACCCTATTTTGCCTTATTTAAAAAAATGCTCCTTTTGTTTCATAAACGAACTACAAAAAAGCCACGTGACTTTACCCTTCCATTACTCACGGTAGCATGGTTTGTTTATTAGCCTGGTTAGCATTGCCACTTAACACTTACTGCCAGCTCTTCATGTGAGTAGAAGCACAACACCAGTTATCCAGACATAAAGGTTATCACCACGCGGTTTACATCACCTTCCGTTATTACAAAAATATGTAAGCCAGTTAAGCAAATTGCCGTATTGATCAGTTAGAGATTAAGCTCCCAACCATGTGACGTCACATGCAACTGTAGTTTGTTATCACCATGTTACGACAAAAACTCAAAACAATTCAACTGATCCTAAAAATAAGGTATGACCACTTGAAGCAATAGAGGTGACCCCAGTGCCTAACATATGGAAGGCATTAAATTAAGATCCCAATGTGCACAGAGATATATTTTTTCTAAAAAAAAATCCCATCCCCTCCGCTAAACTCTAGGAACGCAACCACTAGATGGCGATGAGATTACTTTCCCTCGTGATGCGTTTCACAAGTTAGCTTTGCTACTAATTTGACAGCCTTTCCTTATGAACCTATATAACATTGAGCCTACTAAGTTAAGCTATTAGCTCATAATAATTTTGGAATTAGTAGGCTATTGAAATGTTGTGGTAGGCTATAAATCAGCATCGTGTTATTTCTAATGTTGTGTTAATGCTGTTTTAGCACTGATAATCGCGGATTCGCGGTGGTATTGAAGTGTTTTGTAACCTTCAGGAGTTCATTTCATTTGTAGACTATTGCTTTCACAATGGGCTCACCTTTCTTGGGAAAGAAGGCTGTTAACACTTGTTTTCCCTCATTTCTTTTTTTTCCCTTTCTTGCCCCTCTTTTCTTTTCTGGGAACCGGATTTAGCTTTCTTAGACTTAGACATCTTCACATCGTGACCGTGTGCATTGCCGCTTCGGCAGAATGAACGTTACTTCAAAAATGCGCCTAGCAGGGGAAGGCGGACTGAACCATTTCGTGCAAGGGAGAGGGTGCCTGCCCTCAAACAATGTTGGCTTGGACACAATTTAATACATCAATCAACTGATGCATTAACCCGAAATATTTGCATCTATATTAGTTAATAACATTTATTAAGATCTTTAAATTAAGGAAATTATTTATTATTAAGGAAAATAAAATTGAACTCCTTAGGGGCCCTCCCCCCACTTGGGGCCCGGGTAATTTATTCCCACTTGTCCCCCCACTACGACGCCCTTGGATGTGACTCAAAAAATAAAATAAAATGTGCGCACGCTTGTTTATCCAGCACTGGCTTTGGAAATAACGATGTCTACAGACAAGGTAGAGTACGTTGCATGATTTTATGAAAGTATAATGTATTGCGACATCAGAAGCAAGTCAAATTTGTAGTTTCTTATGTCTCATTCCATCGAACTACAGATCCGCTACCCGATCTGGCAAACTTGCGGTTATAGCCGATAGAGGGTCGCGAAGAGAATGCAGAAGTGCCGTTCACCCTGTTACGAGTTGATGATTTTGGAAACAATATTTTAATGTACAAAAAATTCTTTGGTGTTGCTTTAACAGAAGAATATCTCAGTCAGGGTAATATCCACAAACTGTAGTAAACATATGTACATTGTTGCTGCGCAAATTTACATTTTGGCAACTACGTTTCAGCGTTAATCTCATCTAATGAGATGGATGCGCGCTATGAGCGGAACACAGCAAGTCCATTCTTGGTTTAATTGTGGAGACGGCCACACGGAGATCATCCTCCACATTTAGACACGATCTGTATTTGTTTTTAATATATTTCAGTGCAAAGAACGGCGTCAGTACGTCCATCGCGGCCTTGGATAGCTGTGGATATTCCCTCTCGACTGAAATCCAGAACTCAGCAAGCGTCTTGGAATTAAAATCTGTCTTTAAAGTGCGGTCACATAACAGCACAACCAGTGCGTCCTCCATGCCGGCTGACAGATGACTTGCGGTGGTTACAGTGAATGGTGATCTTATCCAGTCATAATTTTTCAGAATTTTATTTTTTCCAAATTTATTTGATTTATGGAAATCATTTCGCGACCCACCCCTCGCCGTCCCCTGCCCTAGGTTATATCTGTGGCCTGAAATGCCTTGTATGTGAAAGAAAAACTTCTTCCCAAAGCACTTTTGAATTTATTTCCTCAGCATATTAGGTTATATCATAGATTATTATGGCCATTTTTTGAACAGTGAAAATAATAATAAAAGTTTTTGAACTGTAATGTCACTAATGCTGATTATTCAATGATTCATTTGAATTTAAATATTTAAAATACTTTAAGAGCAAAAAATATATATGCGATTAATTTAGATTAATTAGTCACAGAGTACGTAATTCATTTGATTACATTTTTTAATTGTTTGACAGCCCTAGTTTTTTGTGTGTGTGAGAGCTATAAGACTAGAATTAATATGGCCCCAGAATGGATTTAAAATATTAAAATATAGAATTGGAGTCAGAGTAAGTAAAAACGGTCTATGGACACAGTCTATGAAACACACTCTTACCTGATGGTGGCAGGTTGAAGAAGGTTGAAAAGTTGTGCTGCAAAGACTCTGCGTCCTGCTCTTTTATATGATTGCGGTAGCAAGAGAAAGTGAAACTATGCATCGAGTTAGCTGGAAGAACTGCACATACCTTGGAGGACGGCTCAGGTATGATATTGTGTATGTGACGCTGACGTAACTGCCTTCATGGGGCAACAGCAACATAGTATTACACAGTACTTGCTGAACTATTTAGTTTTATCAAGTCATTGCTCCTTCCTTGTTATGTCAGACTGTTGTGATTAGTTCTTTTAAAAACACCTCAATGGTAAAGTTCTTGTAAAAATAAAGGTCTTGTTTGTGTGTCTCTGTTCAGCAGGCCTGTACTTATACCTGTATTTATAATCCTTATTTTTAGTAGAAACAAATCTTATTTGATTAACTTGCCCAATGAGGGCCTGCGGTACTGATGACTGATGCTATGTGCTTATGATGGGATTGTTGGTCTTAATGTACAGTCTGCTGAAAAAAAAACAGCTAGAAACCAGCTTATGCTGGTATTTGCTGGTGTAGCTGGTTAGGCCACCAGCTGGATATGCTGACGAGACCATCTGAGGAAGATGGTCATGCTGGCGTGACCAGCCTGTCAAGCTTGACATTGTTAGGGTAAGATGGTCATGCTGGTTTGCTAGAATGACCAACATGAGCTGGCATGGCCAGTTAAACCAGCAACACCAGATAAAATTACCAGCTTGAGGTGGTGCGAAAAGCAAAACCAGCTGAATTACCATCATAAGCTGGGTAAACCAGCTGAAGGCATGTTTTAGCAAGAGTTTTGCTGGTCTAGCAGGTCAACCATCATAGGGTGGTCAAACAAGCTGGTTAACAAGCTGGTCAACCAGCAAACCACCTTAAGCTGGCCAGGCTCAGCAGGGAAATCATAATGATGTGCTCACCATACTTAATGCTTTAGTTGATGTGTTGTTCATGTACAGTATAAGCAGTGTTGGGCAAGTTACTTCGTAATATATTATGTATTACTTATTACTGTCATTTCAAAGTAATTAATTACATTATAATATTACTGTCTCTGAATTGTAAGGCATTACACTACTATTTTATTACTTTTAAGTTACTTTTACCAAAATATCTAGAAATATGGATTTGGAATTCTAAATGCAGTTTATTATGCTCAATGCAGCTGTAGCACTTGTGTCACTGTGACCTTAAATAATTACGCTACTGGACCAGTTCTAGGTTCGTTGAGTGGTGTATATTATAGAGAAGAGACATGAGACATGAACGTTCATATAAATAAGTCTGCAGTTTACTGAACAAGAATAAAATGAAATAGGTCAGTTAGTAGGATAGATACAGTTCAATAATATCAATATAAATGGTTCAATGAATATCAATAAATATTTACAGTACAAGATGTAGGTTAATAAATAGATCAATAAATAATTACAGTACAAGTTGTAGGTCAATAAATGGATCAATAAATATTTAAAGTACGAGATGTGTAATAAATAGGCTACTTTCAAATCCTTTAAGTTTAATCTTTTCTTGTTTAAATAAGTTTAAATGGTTTTAAATATGGGTTTATTCTGGTTAGTTTTTCTTTTTAGACCGGTCTTTTAAATTCTAAATAGCTTTTTAGAACAGTTGCTTTAGCTATTTTTAAGCTATTTGTTTCTAGTTTTCTTTCGAGTTATAACTTCTTTCTTTAGGGTAACAGGTAAGTATTTTTAGTGTCCTTAAGTTAGTGTGATTGTTTCACTTTACATAATCTAACTCTTTCTTTAAGGTATAATGGACATATTTTAAATGTTTCTTTTGTTTGTGCAATTGCTTCACTTTTCAGTTTCACTTTAACAGGAAAACATAAAAGAAAAAATACAACACATTAACCAATCCACATTCATACATTCACTCATTCACAATCTATTCAGTATCTTTAAATAACTGTGTTGCAACACTTTAAATAATTTCAGTTCAGAGGATCCGACCTATTTGGTTTGTTCAAAAGCTCCAGTGTGAATCAAAGAATAGCTCAGTTGTTCAGGTCAAACCGTTTCCGAATGCGGTGTTTCAGTCTTTGCCGTTAGATTTCCTTGGGTAGGCTCGCCATCGTGTCCACTTGAAATATCTCAGTTCGTATGCTGTCTCGCAATACGATGAATCATCAAGGGTCCGATCCGTCGTCAAGCTCGTCAAGCAAAAAACCTGGCCTGCACAACAGGCCATACAGAATGTGTCAAATAAATAAATAAACTCTCACCAGTAAAAACTTTCTAGTGCTTATACTCACAGAGGAGTGCTATTCCTCTCACTACTGACTGTCACCATGGTGACGTGAAATGAACTCGCTTAGCCGTTACTTAAAGCACAAATTAATCGATAAAATGTCAGGGGATAGGGAATAAATATTACATACATTTCCCTTCTTTAACATAAAACATTCATAAACTAGTGAAAAAACTTGAGTAACTGTGTTTTTCTAGGTATACACGTACATTTTACATCGCTAGCTTATTACGCTGTAATATGTTCATTCAATTCAATAGACATTAAAAACACAGTGAAACTCACCAAAACTGTCTTCAAAACACTCTCATCAAAACCACCGATAAGATGTTACTGAGTTGATTCTTGATGAACAATATTAGAGATTTATTAGAGATTTATTTGGAGCTTAATTCAAGGTGTCTGGATTTCTGTGTCTATCGTATTGATTTTCCGTTAGCGTCTGCTGTTTGTGTTCAAAACTAGCTCGTGCATAGTCTAGCTGGGACAGGGTCTTAAAGGGGCAGTGATATTAAATTAAAGGGATGGTTCAAACATCATTGAAAGCAGTGAAACTATTACAAAAACAATATTTCAACACGTTTTGTGGGTTCTAATAAATGTATACATAAATAACTTAATGCCTTATTTATATATTTATTGCTCTTTATTCATATAAATATTTATATTATTTATATCACTAATGTTATTTACGGTTCTATTTGAACTGTGGGTTACATCCTCCCCTCCTTTCCTGATGCACGTCCCTGTGCATCCTATTAGCAGCTACACAGTCATCACTCTATGTGACTCCCAGGAGTTTGGCTCATTTAAAGAGTTTGAGATGACTGCACTCAAACTCTGGAACAGTGACTGCACTACTGTGACTAAGGGGTTTCCTAAGTGGGGGTAAGTCAGTCTCTGTATGGGTTGTCTGTGTCTACTGGACTTTCTTAGGTGGCTTCCATTCTCTCTGGCATCTTCCTCTGGATTTGCATCAGGTAAGTTATTCTCTCCCGGATTCATCTCAGGTAAGGCACTCTCTGGATTCTCGTCAGGCAAGTTATTCTCTCCCGGATTCATCTCAAGTAAGGCACTCTCTGGATTCTCGTCAGGTAGGTTGTTCTCTGGATTTTCATCAGGTATGTTGCTCTCTGGGTGCTCAATAGGTAAGCCATTCTCTGGATTCCTATCAGGTAAGTCATCCTCCTCAGGTTTCAGAGCAGGTAAGCCTAAGACAGAACCCATATCAGGTGGGCTGGTCTCATTTGGTAGATCCTGATCAACAGCTATCACTGGAGCAACCTCAGGGAAAGTTTCAATCACATCTGGAAGGTCTTGCTCAACAGTGGACGCTTGAAAGCGTTGCCAGTCGGTGTTCCTTGTAGAGGACTCTACAATTTCAGGAGCATAGCTGACGCCCAGGGTATCTACCACCAAGTCACCGTGGTCGTAAAGGTAAGTGACATCAGGGTCCTCAGAGTCGGAGTCTTGCCTTTCAGATTTATCTGACCTTCTATCCTTTAGGCATTGACGGGTCCTTGGCCGTCTAGGTCTCTCCTCTATGGCCACTTCAGCTTCAACTGGGGTAAGAGGAAGGAACCCACAAGGCAGTAGCAGGTCTCGATGAAGGGTTCGTAGCGGACCATCCTTGGTTTCAGGCCTCACAACATAGACCGGGATGTCTCCAGACTGTTTGATAACAACATATACACCAGATTCCCACTTGTCTGCCAACTTATGTTTGCCTCTGAGGCGAACATTCCTCACCAGGACTCTGTCGCCTTCCGTCAGCGTGGACTCAACAACGTGTTTGTCAAACCTTGCTTTGTTGCGATCTGCTGTTTTCTTCGCATTCTCTGTTGCTACCTTGTAGCTTGCTTCCAGTCGGGATTTCAAGTTGCGGACATACTGTGAGTGAGAACCTGGCTTGTAGTTGACAGGTAAGCCAAATGCAAGGTCTACTGGTAACCTCGGTTGTCTCCCAAACATCAGTTCATAAGGGGTGAAACCAGTGACTTCACTTCTAGTACAGTTGTAGGCATGTACTAAAGGCTTGACATACTCTCGCCAGTGACTCTTCTTCTGGTTCTCTAGGGTGCCTAGCATGCTCAACAGGGTCCGGTTGAAGCGTTCAACAGGGTTACCTCTTGGATGATACGGAGTAGTTCGTATCTTCCGGATGCCTGCTAGGTCACACAGCTCCTTGATAGTACGGGACTCAAAGTCTGGACCTTGATCACTATGGAGTCTTTCTGGGATGCCATAGTGGACGATGAAGTGGTCCCATAGGCATTTGGCAACAGTCCGAGCCTTCTGGTTTGAGGTGGGAATGGCCACTGCATATTTCGTAAAGTGGTCCGTGATGACCAGGATGTCTTTGGTACCACTAGAGTCCGGCTCCAGGGTGAGAAAGTCCATGCACACCAGCTCGAGAGGTCGTGTGGCTGTGATGTTCACAAGAGGTGCAGCTTTCTCTGGTGGGACTTTACGTCTTGTGCAGCGGTCGCAGGTCTTGATCTTGGCCTCTACCTCAGCTGACATTTTTGGCCAATAGAAGCGTTTGCGGACAAGGTCAAGGGTCCGCTCTATGCCCATGTGGCCCATGTCATCATGGAGACTCTTCAAGACTATGGGTCTCAGATCTTCAGGCAGCACAAGCTGGTAGTGAGTCTGTGCACCCTCTTGTCGCTTACGGAACAAGACGCCATCTAAAATCTCCAGCCTGTTCCACTCTCTGAAGATGAGGGAGAGCTCAGGGAGTTCTTTTCTGAGAGATGGTGGGGGTTTTTCTCCCAGCTCCAGCTGTCTGAGCACTGCACTGATGCAAGAATCCGCCCTCTGCTTCTCCCGCATTTCAGTGGGCGTCATCATCGGGATGATGTTCACACCGTCAAGCTGGCATTCCTTTTCAAAGCTCTCTGGAACAGCATTTGGATGGTGAGCAAGCGACATAACCAAGGTAGTGCCAGGTGATGTTCCTTCATCATGAACCAAGTGCTTCTCACAGATGGCTTTGATGGTGCTTTCATCCATTTCTGTTGACAGGTGTCTTTTTGTGAACTGCTGTATCCTCTCCATCTCTTTCCGGGACGATGTGTCATCAGGTAGCCTACTGTGTGGACGTCTGGACAGCCCATCTGCGTCCTGATTCTGCTTCCCAGCCCTGTACTGAAGCTGGAAATCGAAGGTTGACAGATCAGCTAACCACCTGTAACTTGTGGCATCAAGCTTGGCAGAGGTAAGTATGTATGTCAACGGGTTGCTATCAGTGACAGCAAGAAATGGGCGTCCGTAGAGGTAGTCTTGGAATTTTTCTGTAATTGCCCACTTAAGGGCAAGAAATTCCAACTTGTGGGCAGGGTACCTGCTTTCACATCTTGACAGACCACGGCTTGCATAGGCGATGGCTCTCTTCTGCCCTTGTTGCTCCTGGTAGAGTGCCGCACCAAGACCTGAAGTGCAGGCATCTGTATGCAGAATGTACGGCAACTTGGGGTCAGCAAACCCGAGGACAGGGGCAGTGGTCAACTTCTCGATGAGAGTGTCAAAAGCTGTTTGGCAAGCGGGGGTCCATCTGTCACCGAAGAGGTCTTTTGGATTGTGGTACTTCTCAGTGTTCACTGTGGTCTTAAAGCTTTTTCTCATAGGTGGATATCCGGCAGTGAGGGCATTGAGAGGCTTCACAATCTTTGAATAGTCCTTAATGAACCTACGGTAGTAACCGCAGAATCCCAAGAATGCTCTCAGTTCTTTCAGTTTAGTTGGTCTTGGCCAGGTTTTTAAAGTTGTTATTTTCTCTGGGTCTGTTTCAATTCCCTTCTCAGACACAATGTGTCCTAGGTACTTCACGGAGGTCTGGAAGAACTTGCATTTCTCGGGTGATAACTTCAAGCCAAACTCTTTCAACTGGTTGAGCACTCGCATCAGTCTTTCCTCATGCTCTTGTAGTGTTGAGGAGAAGACGATCAAGTCATCCAGGAAGACGAGGGCCTGCTTCATGTTCAGCTCTCCTATGCAGCGTTCCATGAGCCTCTGAAACGTGCTAGGGGCATTTGTTATCCCCTGAGGCATCCTGTTGAACTCGTAGAATCCAAGTGGACAGACAAATGCAGTTTTCTGCTTGTCCTTTTCCTCCATTTCGATCTGGTAAAACCCAGATTTGAGATCGAGCACCGAGAACCACTTTGATCCAGTCAATGCTGAAAAGGACTCCTCCAGATTGGGTAAGGCATATGAATCTTTGATTGTCTGCAGGTTCAGCTTCCTATAGTCCACGCAGAGTCTGATGTCCCCATTCTTCTTCTTGACGACCACAATCGGCGAGGAGAAGGGTGACTCAGATTCGCGGATGACTTCTGCATGAAGGAGTTGCTGGATGTGGTTTCGTACAGCCTCAATGTCCTGTGGGTGTATAGGCCTCGCTCTGTGTTTAAAAGGTGTCTCGTCACTGAGCTTTATGTGATGTTTGATCTTGTCAGTGCGGCCAAAGTCAAGGTCGTGCTGCGCGAACACCTCAGGCATGGAGCTCAACTTTTCAACTATTCTGTCTTTCCACTCGCTACATATTGGAGAGTTACTGAAGTCAAATTCAAGCTTTGTCTTGGGGATCAGGTCTGTTGAGGGTTTGGAGCCAAGAGTTTGAAGAGACTGGGCACTCTTGATGGCATGGATTTCTGCTATCACAGCTTTAGGGGGTAGAGTTATGTCATGGTCTGACTCAGCAATGGTCTCAGCGTCTCTGCTGTGTAGCCTCACTTTCCCCATGCTCGAATCAAAAGTGTGTCTTTGTCTGGCTCCTAGAGTTTTTAAGACTGCTCTGTAGCCATATGGCAGTGACTGATGGCTCTGAGGAGTGACATCTGCATACTGCTCATAGAGGACATCCAAAGCATTTGTTCCTACTAGCACTGATGACAGAGTTGAGCGCATATCAGGTACAATCAGCGCCAGTGTAGCAACGTCAATGTCCACTCCAAAGGTGTTCTTAGGGAAGCTGATGGTAACTTCGATGTAGCCAAGGTAAGGCACTTCCTGACCATTTGCTCCCTCCACTTCAAGTAGGTCACTTAATGAGTGGATGGGAAGATGAGACAGGGTTTCTTGATAGAAGGAGTTTGGGATCGTTGTGACTTGAGAGCCTGTGTCTAGCAAGCAGCTGCATTCTTTGCCACATATGGTCACTTGTGCAGTGCACCGTGCCCCAACCAGTCCTTTGGGCAGGGTTGCTGACTGTCTCTTGGTGTTAGAGGTTGAACACATGTGGGAGACGCGCCGTTTCTGTTTGGGACACTTTTTCTGTCTCCCAGTCCCTGTTTGTCCCTCTGCAGGAACTGGGTCTAAAAATGCTCAGGCTCTGAAGTGCTGTTCACAGCATCCCATGCTTGCTGCTTTTCTTTCAGCAGTCTTCCCTTTGTGGCTACCAGAGAGGGGTTTGGTTCACTGTCACACTGTGGTTTGATATGTCCATCCTCTCCACATCTGAAGCAATACCAGGGCTTTGGTCTTTTGCTTGTGGTGTTTCTTTCAGGTTGGCTGTGTGGCGTGGGAGGGTGAGACTTCGGAATAGCTGGCGTGGGAGCTTTTGGTTTTGCCTCTGGTTTACTTTGGTTCTTTCCGCCATTTTTCTGTGTGACTCGTGTGAGCTGAGTTTGTAAATCAGCTATCTGCCTTTTCAGATCTTGGATCTCAGATGAATCAGGAGGTGACTGTAACGTGATGCATTCTTCTCCATACTGCGCACAAATGCCTTGGTAATGGGATGACACCTTGGGTTTTGAGGCACTGAGGTGGTGCTTCATGCGAGATGCTTTGGAAGCTCGCCTGTCTTCTGCTGTGCGGAGTAACAGGAGCAGTTCTGCAAAGGTAGGTGGATTTTGCTTCTTCTGCTCCAGTTGCAGCTCAGATATCAAGGTGTTGTCCCAACAACCTCTGACAAACTGTCTCAGAAGCTGCCTGTCAAACTCACTTGCAGAGACACCCCCCCTCCTGAGGGTGGCATTCAACATCACTTGCAGCCGTTGAAGGTAAGCTGAGGGTTTCTCACCACTGTCTTGCATCGTATTGAGGTACTTTGCAAACAGGTCATCTCCATCTTCAACAGTGCTAAATGCAGAGTCCAGGATCTCCAGATATACACTTGGGGGTGTTTCAGGTGTCAGGTGCTTCACAATGTCAATGGCAGGTGACAAGAGGCTTTCGAGGACCTTTTGTGACTTGTGCAAGTCTGATTGCCTAGTGTCTTTGAGAAGAAGTCCCACATTAGAGCGCCAGGTCTCATAATCCGCCTCATTGTTGGGTCTAGGGAGACGCCCAGAGAATGGTCTGAGTCTTAGGGCTGTGTTTACATGCATAGCAGAGTCTTCATTTCGCACTATGTGTTCAACGATTACTTTTTGAATTTCTGGTGGATTCACATCACAAAGTTTCAAAGCTGGTTGTGTCTCTTTGGATGGAGCTGGTGGCATTGCCCAGTTACGCTCTGGCTGAACATGCTGCTCTGGAACTGTGCTGGGTCGGCTAACTGTGCTGTGAGGAGAAACCTGTGCAGCTCTTTGCGGAACATGTTGCTCAAGTGAGCTCAATTCCATGTTGTCACTTTGGGTTTCGGAATTATCAAGGTCAACAGCCTCGCTGATGATGGAGAGTTCTTCTTTAAGGAGAGTTGCAAGGTCCTTGCCAGTCTGCTTAGCTATCTCCTTCAGCTCAGAGAGGTAAGTCTGTGTAGCTGTTTTGCTAGCTACAGGTGTGTAGACACTAGCTAGGGCTCTAATACAGTAACTGTAGTTAGCTGGGGAACTTGTGTCAAGTGTGTAGGGCAATAAAGATGCAAGTGCCTGTACAGCTGTGCCATATCTATATTCTATGATGGCTTGCTTGTCTGAGTGTGCTGTGTGTGAGGAGTCTATTGGGATTAGTCTTTCGATGGGGCCATACTGTTTAAGAAAGTCATAAAGTTCTTCATCTGTCTCTGTGTTAGTTATACCACTAACTATAACTGAGTTAGGGATTTTTACATTGTTTGTCTGAACTACTTCCATGTCTCGTTAAGGCTAGACTCTAGTTTTTAACTCTAGTTTATTTGGATTAATACCACTCCTGGCCTGGCTCGCCAATTTTATGTAGCACTTGTGTCACTGTGACCTTAAATAATTACGCTACTGGACCAGTTCTAGGTTCGTTGAGTGGTGTATATTATAGAGAAGAGACATGAGACATGAACGTTCATATAAATAAGTCTGCAGTTTACTGAACAAGAATAAAATTAAATAGGTCAGTTAGTAGGATAGATACAGTTCAATAATATCAATATAAATGGTTCAATGAATATCAATAAATATTTACAGTACAAGATGTAGGTTAATAAATAGATCAATAAATAATTACAGTACAAGTTGTAGGTCAATAAATGGATCAATAAATATTTAAAGTACGAGATGTGTAATAAATAGGCTACTTTCAAATCCTTTAAGTTTAATCTTTTCTTGTTTAAATAAGTTTAAATGGTTTTAAATATGGGTTTATTCTGGTTAGTTTTTCTTTTTAGACCGGTCTTTTAAATTCTAAATAGCTTTTTAGAACAGTTGCTTTAGCTATTTTTAAGCTATTTGTTTCTAGTTTTCTTTCGAGTTATAACTTCTTTCTTTAGGGTAACAGGTAAGTATTTTTAGTGTCCTTAAGTTAGTGTGATTGTTTCACTTTACATAATCTAACTCTTTCTTTAAGGTATAATGGACATATTTTAAATGTTTCTTTTGTTTGTGCAATTGCTTCACTTTTCAGTTTCACTTTAACAGGAAAACATAAAAGAAAAAATACAACACATTAACCAATCCACATTCATACATTCACTCATTCACAATCTATTCAGTATCTTTAAATAACTGTGTTGCAACACTTTAAATAATTTCAGTTCAGAGGATCCGACCTATTTGGTTTGTTCAAAAGCTCCAGTGTGAATCAAAGAATAGCTCAGTTGTTCAGGTCAAACCGTTTCCGAATGCGGTGTTTCAGTCTTTGCCGTTAGATTTCCTTGGGTAGGCTCGCCATCGTGTCCACTTGAAATATCTCAGTTCGTATGCTGTCTCGCAATACGATGAATCATCAAGGGTCCGATCCGTCGTCAAGCTTGTCAAGCAAAAAACCTGGCCTGCACAACAGGCCATACAGAATGTGTCAAATAAATAAATAAACTCTCACCAGTAAAAACTTTCTAGTGCTTATACTCACAGAGGAGTGCTATTCCTCTCACTACTGACTGTCACCATGGTGACGTGAAATGAACTCGCTTAGCCGTTACTTAAAGCACAAATTAATCGATAAAATGTCAGGGGATAGGGAATAAATATTACATACATTTCCCTTCTTTAACATAAAACATTCATAAACTAGTGAAAAAACTTGAGTAACTGTGTTTTTCTAGGTATACACGTACATTTTACATCGCTAGCTTATTACGCTGTAATATGTTCATTCAATTCAATAGACATTAAAAACACAGTGAAACTCACCAAAACTGTCTTCAAAACACTCTCATCAAAACCACCGATAAGATGTTACTGAGTTGATTCTTGATGAACAATATTAGAGATTTATTAGAGATTTATTTGGAGCTTAATTCAAGGTGTCTGGATTTCTGTGTCTATCGTATTGATTTTCCGTTAGCGTCTGCTGTTTGTGTTCAAAACTAGCTCGTGCATAGTCTAGCTGGGACAGGGTCTTAAAGGGGCAGTGATATTAAATTAAAGGGATGGTTCAAACATCATTGAAAGCAGTGAAACTATTACAAAAACAATATTTCAACACGTTTTGTGGGTTCTAATAAATGTATACATAAATAACTTAATGCCTTATTTATATATTTATTGCTCTTTATTCATATAAATATTTATATTATTTATATCACTAATGTTATTTAGGGTTCTATTTGAACTGTGGGTTACACAGCTCATTGCACTTCTAATGGAGGGTGATGTGATACAACATAATGACTGAGCTAGGCTTAAGGCTAACAACAGTAGAATGCAATAGGTGCAGTGATGGCTCATGATGCAATACAAGGAACAATCATAGCCAGAATTTTGTTAAAAGAAGACAAAAGGTCAAAGTCTGGTCAATTGTGATATGCTGTAACTTTAGGCTTAGGCCTACTCATTAAAATGAACAGAGAGCCCACTACCTGTATATTGTAACCCAAAACTTAAAGACATGTCAAGATAGGCTACACAGTGCAGCTACTGGCCATTTTGGTGCCCTAACTGGTGAAATACAGTATTAACCTAAGTATGTCATCATATGGCCAACTATAAAGATGTAATCTGCCTGTTCCCAGGGATGGGTAGCAGGCTTGGAATTTCACCATTCTGGGGGCAAGGCCACTTGGCCTTCAGTTGGGCATATTTGGTGGGGGGCACAAAGGCCACATGTCAGGGCACCAAGGCCAAAGTTAACTATACAGTAGTAGGCTATAAAAATGATCAAAGTTGTATTTAGCCTATTCACTGCAGTAGACCTGCATCACTGTATGAAACATTACAAAAACATGAAACATGACATAACATAGAACTGTAAATCGTCTGATCATCTAATATTTATTTACAGATATCTAGGCTATATATAACATTTATTTTATATTTGGCCTGTTATGAAATCATGTATTGAACAATTTAAGCACAGCTCAGCTTTAAGAAACTCAAATAGCCTAGATGCATGCTTAGCTTTTTGTGATTATTAAGGCTACTTTCACAAACTCTTAGTCAGCTGTCCTCTGATTTACCAATATCTAGGCGATATTTGTAACATTTATTTTGTATTTGGCCCGTTATGAAATCATGTGGAACAATTTAAACACATTGTAAAACTTAAAGCCCAAATTTGGAGACATCCATGTATGTCGAACTTTACTGCAAATTCAAAACTGGATTACTCTGGAACGGCTAACTGTACAGGGGACTGCTTTACACCTTTGTGTTCGGTAAGGTCTCCTGTTTATTCTGATATATGGTTTGTCATGTGTTAAAAGAAGGGTTCGTAAAGTATTCCACCGAGATGAATGGGTAGGGAGATCATGGGACGCAACCTTCAGTAGAATGTATGATTAAATTGAATTATATTATTTACTTTTCTCGCGAACCGTTCAACACAGCAATTATCGGCTAACATCGTTTAAAAGCTGAGAAAAAGCTCTTTCATGTGATACTTGTGATGTCTGTGTGATGAATAGACTACTTTGCGAGTAGTTCAATTGAGAATGGGTGAATTTGGACGCACTTTCTTTCTTGCGCTGTCACTTTCTCCACTGCGTAAAAGACTAAATTAATTTTATTTAGCACAGGCTAAATAAAAATCGCTATTAGTAGGACGCAAAGCAGAATATTGAAAAAAGGGGGCACCAAGGCCACTGTGGCCTGTAAACCTCTGATTTTCAAAGGGGCCTCACGGGCAACGCAAGGGGCTACGACGGCCATGGCCGTCGTGGCCGCCGTGAAATTCCTACCCTGATGGGTAGTATTTCTGAAACATGTAATATGTGTTTCAAATGCAAAACAGTATTTTGTCATTTGTATTTTATTGGGTTGAAGGAAGGGCTCTGTATTTTGTATCAAAATACTTTATTGGTGTGTATTTTTGTATTTTAAAAATACTGCAAAATACTATATGTGAAAAACACAAAAAAAGTAGATACTACACACAGGTGTAATGAATAATTGGTAATTAGGCAACAATGGTTTATGTTTATCGCAATCAGCTAATGTGAGAACAGCTGTGTTCAACAACCCTTACAGCTTTTCAGTGACGGCTATTGCTGAAGCATCAGCTCTGGTCTGAAGCACTGATGTGAAGTCGTACGCAAGTAAAGACGAGCAAGTTTACCTGTGCAAGTTCACATAAGGACACTGACAAAGACAACCATGTCCTATTGTCTCCATGCCAATCTTTAACAGAAAAATGTCAGATATCTCAACCACAATGACATTAATAGATGGTAAGGTGTTGAGTGTGTTTGAATTCCCTTCCTTGTAGCATCCTTTTCTGCATTCCACAGTGGGGAGAAGTTCACCTTGTTTAATTAAATAACAATTATATTTCCTTATTAGCTGCATACTTGAGGTTGGAGATATTAAGGCACGTCAAGTCTTTCACATACTGGAACTTCAAGATACATAGCCGTATGATTTTCTTATTTAGTTCTGCACTGGACTTGAATTACGAATTTCGGCACAGATACACAATTATGATTTTGGCCTATTGATTATAATGTGGTTAATTGAAAGCTCTGTCAGTCATTTGGATAAGCATCAGCTAGATGACTAACTGTAAATGTAAATTCTTGAATTATTCTTAATTCTGATCACACTACATGAACTTGCATACGGTATACGACAGGGGCCAAATTGTATTGTTTTTTACTATATAGTTTTAATAGGCTAAAAGTTTGGGATAAAAAAAGCTTTTTTTTGCAGTGCTTCCATACTTCCTTGAAAAAAGTATTTTGAATATTTTCTATACAAAAATGATTAGCTTGTCACCTGTGACGATATATGCTAGGCCTAAGTGACTGACCTATCTGGGTGCGTTTGGAGATGCCTGACGAAATCAGACATTGTTGAATAGGCATAATTTATCCTGGTGCCACGCACCTTGCATGTAGCTGTTCGCTTATTTCCTCTGTGTACGAAGTTATTGTAACTGAAAGTAACAATAAAAGGCACAACTCCGGGAGGAGTTCTTGTCGCCATGGTCAATGCATTTTTTTTTATATATCTGTGAGTGTGCGCACATAGCACATGCGTTACGTTGCACATTATGGCAAAGGGGCAATGCCGCTCATTATACGTTTCCCAAAGTATATAGCAATAAAATAAAATAGAAATACATGAATACATTTAGATTAAAAAAGCAATAATTGCATGAAATACAGCTAGTTCAGGATTCTCAAAGCTCGAGTCAAGTCTGAAGTCTTTTGAGTGGAGTCGCAAGTCATGTCTGAAGTCACTGTTTTTGCGACCTAAGTCCAAGTCCCCATCTTTTTTAGATTTCTATCCCTTCATTCTCTTTAATTCAAGTTCACAGCACAAAGCTGACATGCACTAGAAGAGCATTTATGCTTTATCAAGAATCAAAAAGATTAGCGTGGCACCGCTCTAGATGTGTCATTAAATTCATTGTGCTATTTCGCGAGGTATAGAGACATGCGCGGATCTACGGGGTGGCAAAGGGTGGCAACTGCCACCCCTGGGACACAGTCTTGCCACCCCTGTTGCCACCCCATTTATAAATCAGATAATATTTTTTTAAGTATATTTTATGTTCATACATGTTGGACTGTGAGAAGGTGTGAAACCCGCACCAAACTCCTTTCAAACAGAAATCGCCGATTTAGAATCCCCCGCCCCCTCACAATGGTTTCACCCATCACCATCAGCGCAGTGACCCCCGCGAAATTTCACCATTGGCAGCAGATTGCACAGTGCATGCAACTATGTGTCAACTATCTGTAGGCCTACAACGAAGTGGTAAGTCGAAAAAGTCCATAATCAGACCCATAGTCAGTCCATAATCATAATCAGTTAACCCGGCAACAACCTGACTGTTAGTCTACGTCATTTACATCCGCAAGACTTTGTCTCATCGATTTTTTCGATGATGGTCAGGTCAGATAATAAGGGCATGCTCATGCGTAGCTTAACGTTTAAAGTCTATTTGTGTGTGTCGCTAGTTTATAACCTTTGATTGTAAATACTGCTGTCAACCCATAAATACACATGATAATTCAACATGGGTTCTCAAAATTGTCATGCATCCACTTTCCCAGCATCTATGACTATCCCATTTTGGTCGACATGTCAAATCAAACTAGGTTATCTAATCGGTGTCAAGCTGGTGGCGGTTGCGTTTTTTCTTTTTCCTTTCTTTTCATATGGTGTAAATCAATCTACACAAGTAAAAGTACAGTTACATGACGTGAAATACTACTCAATCAGAATAAGTAAAAATACTATTTTCAAACAAACCCTACTCAGAGTAGGCTACTGCTTTGCCATGCTGTGGGCTTGCGGAGCAAGCCCACTATTGTTCTTCTTAAGTTTACTTATTATTATTAGTGGGTTTGATCCAGCAAGACCACTATTGTTCTTCTTAAGTTTTCTTATTAGTGGGTTTGATCCAGCAGGGCTTGCGGAGCAAGCCCACTATTGTTCTTCTTAAGTTTACTTTATTAGTGGGTTTGATCCAGCAAGCCCACTATTGTTCTTCTTAAGTTTTCTTATTATTAGTGGGTTTGATCCAGCAAGCCCACTATTGTTCTTCTTAAGTTTTCTTATTAGTGGGTTTGATCCAGCAAGCCCACTATTGTTCTTCTTAAGTTTTCTTATTATTATTAGTGGGTTTGATCCAGCAAGCCCACTATTGTTCTTCTTAAGTTTACTTATTATTATTAGTGGGTTTGATCCAGCAAGCCCACTATTGTTCTTCTTAAGTTTACTTATTATTATTAGTGGGTTTGATCCAGCAAGACCACTATTGTTCTTCTTAAGTTTTCTTATTAGTGGGTTTGATCCAGCAAGACCACAGCATGGCTTTGCCATGCTGTGGGCTTGCGGAGCAAGCCCACTATTGTTCTTCTTAAGTTTTCTTATTATTATATCTTCCTATTCACCCACTTTTTGGCCGAACTACTGCTCCTAGACCGTTTGAGCTATCGACGCGGTTCGAACTCCAAAAATTCAGGCCCGAACCGGTGTAACTTGCTTGTTAATTTCGTGTCGCTGGCCCTTGTCGTTTTCGCGGTATTCCCGTTTTTCTGCGTTTTTTGGGCCCATTGAAATGAATGGCGGAATGTTCAGAATTCAAATTTCGATTGTGACATCACAGCTCTAATTGCTTAAGCTTGCACCTGGAAGAGTTCTAAGCCACCTGGCAGAGCTATAATGGGCTGGGCTGGGCTGTCTGTGTATATGAAGGTGTGTGCATGTAACTTTTGACCCGTATGTCCGATTTTAATAAATGAGGTACCGTTGGAATCCTTGGATAAGGCCGAGTTCCATGCCCCTGATCAAACCCACTCTTGCAGTTCCTCGGAACCGCAATTCTAGTTATTCCTTTTCACCCACTTTTTGTTCGAACTACTGCTCCTAGACCGTTTGAGCTATCGACGCGGTTCCAACTCCAAAAATTCAGGCCCGAACTGGTGTAGCTTGCTTGTTACTTTCGTGTAGCTGGCCCTTGTCGTTTTCGCGTTATTCCCGTTTTTCTGCGTTTTTGGGCCCCATTGAAATGAATGGCGGAATGTTCAGGATTTTAATTTCGATTATGACATCACAGCTCTAATTGTTTAAGCTTGCACCTGGCAGAGTTCTAAGCCATCTAGCAATGTCTAATGGGCTGGGCTGGGCTGTCTGTGTATATGAAGGTGTGTGCATGTAACTTTTGACCCGTATGTCCGATTTCCATAAATGAGGTACCGTTGGAATCCTTGGATGAGGCCGAGTTCAATGCCCCTAATTAAACCCACTCTTGCAGTTCCTCGGAACCGCAATTCTAGTTATTTATTATTCCTGTTCACCCACTTTTTGGCCGAACTACTGCTCCTAGACCGTTTGAGCTATCGACGCGGTTCGAACTCCAAAAATTCAGGCCCGAACCGGTGTAACTTGCTTGTTGATTTCGTGTCGCTGGCCCTTGTCGTTTTTGCGGTATTCCCGTTTTTCTGCGTTTTTTGGGCCCATTGCAATGAATGGCGGAATGTTCAGAATTCAAATTTCGATTGTGACATCACAGCTCTAATTGCTTAAGCTTGCACCTGGAAGAGTTCTAAGCCACCTGGCAGAGCTATAATGGGCTGGGCTGGGCTGTCTGTGTATATGAAGGTGTGTGCATGTAACTTTTGACCCGTATGTCCGATTTTCATAAATGAGGTACCGTTGGAATCCTTGGATAAGGCCGAGTTCCATGCCCCTGATCAAACCCACTCTTGCAGTTCCTCGGAACCGCAATTCTAGTTATTATTATTATTATATCTTCCTATAAGCCCACTTTTTGGCCGAACTACTGCTCCTAGACCGTTTGAGCTATCGACGCGGTTCGAACTCCAAAAATTCAGGCCCGAACCGGTGTAACTTGCTTGTTGATTTCGTGTCGCTGGCCCTTGTCGTTTTCGCGGTATTCCCGTTTTTCTGCGTTTTTTGGGCCCATTGAAATGAATGGCGGAATGTTCAGAATTCAAATTTCGATTGTGACATCACAGCTCTAATTGCTTAAGCTTGCACCTGAAAGAGTTCTAAGCCACCTGGCAGAGCTCTAATGGGCTGGGCTGGGCTGTCTGTGTATATGAAGGTGTGTGCATGTAACTTTTGACCCGTATGTCCGATTTTCATAAATGAGGTACCGTTGGAATCCTTGGATGAGGCCGAGTTCCATGCCCCTGATCAAACCCACTCTTGCAGTTCCTCGGAACCGCAATTCTAGTTATTATATCTTCCTATTCACCCACTTTTTGGCCGAACTACTGCTCCTAGACCGTTTGAGCTATCGACGCGTTTCGAACTCCAAAAATTCAGGCCCGAACCGGTGTAACTTGCTTGTTGATTTCGTGTCGCTGGCCCTTGTCGTTTTCGCGGTATTCCCGTTTTTCTGCGTTTTTTGGGCCCATTGAAATCAATGGCGGAATGCTGGGGCTTTATGACATCACAGCACCTCATTACTTGCACCTGGTAGAGCTCTGCTGCTAGAGTTGATTACTTGCACCTGGCAGAGTTCTAAGCCATCTGGCAATGTCTAATGGGCTGGGCTGGGCTGTCTGTGTATATGAAGGTGTGTGCATGTAACTTTTGACCAGTATGTCCGATTTTCATGAATGAGGTACCGTTGGAATCCTTGAATGAAGCCCAGTTCAATGCCTTGCCAGCACTAAGTGTAAAGGTAATGTAAAAAAAGATGAGACAGCGCGAAGCGCTGTCTCATCTTTTTTTTAAAGCCAAACCATGTTGATACAGGTCATTAAAAAAAAAATATATATATTTTCCAAATCCATTCAGCCCAGTTCAATGCCTTGCCAGCACTAAGTGTAAAGGTCATTCGCGCTGTCTCCTCTTTTTTTTAAAGCCAAACCATGTTCATATAGGTCATTAAAAAAATAAATAAATAAAGTATTTCACCAATCCATTCAGCCCAGTCCTATACCCAGCTAGCTCCAGTTGAACTTAGTCATGTAGTCATGTGTACAGTTGTATAGATTATTACATTGAGAAACACACTTTCATACAGATATCATGCATATCCACGCAGCATTACTAATCAAGTTACTCATCGTTGCCCAGCAAGAAGTCCACAATCAATTCAATTGTCTTGCCACGATCTGTGGAGCTTACAGACAACGTTATATTAGTACAGGTTCTGTATGCTATTTAAAGCCGACCTAACGCTGAGTCCCTTCTAGACGGTGTGTTGCAATGCATTCTGGGTGCTGTGCTGTGATTCGACGGCTCGTCACCTGACCCACCAAACAACAACTCTCTGGGATGTGGCAAATATCGCGTAAAAACCTTGTTGCCGGAACAACAGGGAAAAGGCAACAGGATAGCAGCACGAAAGATACACAGGATACACACGGAATTTTGATGGACGTCCTTATCAGTCTATGGTCTAACTTATAAACGTGTCGGGTCAACGTCAACGATAAGTAAGTTAGGCTAACGTAAACGTTAGCTATTTGCTGTTGTCATATGCTAGTGCTATATGCTTTAGGCTACGTGATGGCCATTTATCACACTAATTTTAGGTACTACTTTTACGAGGTCTGTAGTTCTGTCAAAATGTATCTTATCGTTGAACAGACTACAAGGTTATCTTCCTTAGACTTCGTAGATGTAGTTACTACAATTTGGAAGCGAATTTCGAAGTGTAAATATGGTTTTAGTGTGTAAACAGACCAACCGCGATTTTGCAATGAAGTTAATGGAGCCTTTTATGTAGGGCTTCTAGGCTACTTTCACGAAGTCTGTAGTTCTGTCAAAATGTATCTTATCTATGAACAGACTACATGATTATCTTCCTTAGACTTCGTAGATGTAGTTACTACAATTTGGAAGCGAATTTCGAAGTGTAAATATGGTTTTAGTGTGTAAACAGACCAACCGCGATTTTGCAATGAAGTGAATATGGAGCCTTTTATGTAGGACTACTAGGCTACTTTCACGAAGTCTGTAGTTCTGTCAAAATTGATCTTATCTATGAACAGACTACATGGTTATCTTCTTTAGACTTTGTAGATGTAGTTATTACAGTTTGGAAGTGAAATTCGAAGTGCAAATATGGTTTAAATGTGTAAACAAGACGCCTGATGTTTAATATATGTTAATGAATGGGCACAGTATTATTGTGTACAGTAATGGGCTATCAGTAGTATGAACAGTTCATGTGTTATGTGATTTACATAAACTAGTAAACAACAAACATGTTAAAAGCTGGTATTGTGTTTCCTGAATTCTTACATTCAGGCATTCAAATGAAATGTAATTAAATAGCATATCAATCATGCAACAATGCAAAAACAATGAAACTAGTGTAGGCCTAATTATATTTTACATTAGTAAAGCAGTACTCTGATGTGCATGCTTTCACAAACTTTTGTAAACAATCTTAGCACTTTAAACATTGACTGTTTTGAAGTGCATGTAGGCAATATAGTATAAAAATAATAATTGTGATATCATTACAATTTGATAGGGGTTGGGAGGAGGGGGTGGGTTCATGTAGGTGGGCCCTATGACCCCAAAGTATGCCTTGACTGGGCCTCAGGTCAAAGAAGTTTGAGAAATGCTGATGTAGACAACAAAGCAGCAAGGAGGCGTCGTGTGATCATTTAAACAAGTTTTATGACGAGGTCGATGAGGGTGGGAAAAATCGTACATTTCTGTGCAAACTTTGCCCGCACTTCAGTCACATTGTCTTTTAAGAAAATGCAGTCCTTTTTTCGGTTCCAGCAGCCAACAACCTCAGAACTGACCCTTCAGGCCTCTCAGGAGGCGCTGGCCTTTAACCGGCAGCCAGAAGAGAGTCAGCAGAAATTTGATTGCCTTTAAAAAATCTGACTTCTTAAAAAATCTTAAACTGGCTGCATTACGTGATTATTTCTGAGATTCTGATACGTTTTTAACCATGACCTATACACAGTTCTGGTTTGAAAATGTATCTCTTAAAATAATCACTTTATGCAGTCAGCTTAAGATGGCTTACTAGCAACTAACTAATTACCCTAGCAACAACCTAGAAACCACCCCTGTAATGTCAACCTAGCGACCACCATAGCAACCAGCATAGCAACCATGTTATTTATGTGTTTTAGCTTATTGGATGTTACTTTAATGCAGACAACTTTTGATCCGTGTGCCCGATTTTCATAAATGAGGTACCGTTGGAATCCTTGGATGAGGCCGAGTTCCGTGCCACTGATCAAACCCACTCTTGCAGTTCCTCGGAACCGCAATTCTAGTTTATTTATTATTCCTTTTCACCCACTTTTTGGCCGAACTACTGCTCCTAGACCGTTTGAGCTATCAACGCGGTTCGAACTCCAAAAATTCAGGCCCGAACCGGTGTAACTTGCTTGTTAATTTCGTGTCGCTGGCCCTTGTCGTTTTCGCGGTATTCCCGTTTTTCTGCGTTTTTTGGGCCCATTGAAATGAATGGCGGAATGTTCAGAATTCAAATTTCGATTGTGACATCACAGCTCTAATTGCTTAAGCTTGCACCTGGAAGAGTTCTAAGCCACCTGGCAGAGCTCTAATGGGCTGGGCTGGGCTGTCTGTGTATATGAAGGTGTGTGCATGTCACTTTTGACCCGTATGTCCGATTTTCATAAATGAGGTACCGTTGGAATCCTTGGATGAGGCCGAGTTCCATGCCCCTGATCAAACCCACTCTTGCAGTTCCTCGGAACCGCAATTCTAGTTATTATATCTTCCTATAAGCCCACTTTTTGGCCGAACTACTGCTCCTAGACCGTTTGAGCTATCGACGCGGTTCGAACTCCAAAAATTCAGGCCCGAACCGGTGTAACTTGCTTGTTGATTTCGTGTCGCTGGCCCTTGTCGTTTTCGCGGTATTCCCGTTTTTCTGCGTTTTTTGGGCCCATTGAAATGAATGGCGGAATGTTCAGAATTCAAATTTCGATTGTGACATCACAGCTCTAATTGCTTAAAGTGCCCATATTATGCAAAAATCACTTTTTCTGGGATTTGGGGTGTTATTGTGTGTCTCTGGTGCTTCCACATGCATACAAACTTGTAAGAAAAACCATCCATGCTGTTTTGAGTGAGATACAGGTTTCAGAATTGATCCCACCTTCAGCCTCTGGGTGAGCTGTTCAAAATCGCCACGGGTTTTCTACGTCACAAACCGAAATATTTGAATATTCCCACCCCCTCAGAGCATACGTACAGTGTCTCCACCCACCAGGTTCAGCAGTAAACTTCTCGGATAGCAGCCATTTTGTTACCGATTTGGAAGCACTGGTTCGGGTTAGACACCATGTCGAAGTCCCATGCGAAATGCTCTGTTGTTGGCTGTACAAAAGAGCACAAAACACTACATCGTGTCCCAGCCGAAGAGGACAGAAGAGCGGCATGGATTGAGTTCATTTTTGATGGCAATATCCCTGCTACAGTTGGCAAGAAACTGGCAACAATCTTTTCGAGACTGACTATTTCTCAAACTACTGTCAGTACAAGGCAGGATTAGCCGGGAAACTCATCTTAAACGACGGCGCAGTTCCAACTTTGCGCGAAATACCTGCAGATGAGGAACATGTAAGTAGTTCTATACAATTTCATTTGTAAATTAGGGTAAACTCGTGTGTGTTGTAGCAGTGTTTTGCCATTGACACCGAGGCGGCTAACCGCTAGCGCTAGCTTCTAACATTAGTTAGTTTACAAGTCTGCTTGGTTTCTCCTGCAAAGCCATTGTCCAGCGAAACTTTCGAAAGTTGTGCATTTGTAAAATATTTCTATGCTGTAATTGGTTGCGCAACAAAAAGTCAGTTTAAAACAAGTGTGTGTGTGGGCGAGATTACAAGTTTGGTCGTCAAGCTACAGTAGATTTTTGCCCACCACATCAGAAGATACAGTAGCTAACGTTAGGCCTAGCTCGCCCCTAATCCAAACATGTGTTTCTGATCTTTTTAGCAGCTAATTCATGTATAAGGGAGATGTCAAATTGTGCACGTATTTACCTGTGTTTATTTTGCAATTCTACACGAACTAACCAAGCAGTGTTTTGCTAAACTAACCAAGTAGGTAGTGTTTTGCCACCGTACAAGGCAACGCTAACCGCTAGCTTAGCAATCTGCATTGTCTCGACATTCAAACCCTGTGACAAAATCGGTCATGCAGTACACATCCTCGGCGGTTTCGGGGAATTTGCTAAAATAATGCGTTTGGAAATGTTTTCTGAACTGGAATATGTTAGTGTTGTCCAGGGTAGAACGAGTGTATGGTTGAAATTGCTACATCACTGGACAATTTACACTCAAAGCCAACCATTATTTGTAATTAGTTTCTTCTCTTGTGTAGTATTTATTAGTGATCCTTTTTTTTGATGTAGCTGTTGGCATACATGTAAGATGAAGTTGATGTCATTTCTCTTTTTGTATATGTACATACAGAAGAAAGACCAGCTACAAAATATATTGGTTGCCAGACTGAGCCCCCTGAAAGAAAGAGTGTTGGCACACAACTGTCTTCTTGGTCATTACCAAAAATATGATATGTACTATATATATATTTTTTGTCTTGCAGGAACTCCTGCATTCTACAATCTAGAAAAAAGAGCTGACCAAGAAGACTGTCCTGAAGGATATTGCCAAACTCGGTCCCCACTATCAGACGTCCTCTTTGGAGGCGTTCCATAGTGTCATTCTGCGGTTCGCACCCAAAAACATGGTCTATCCATATCTGGGAATGCTGTGCAGATAAATGAAACTGTTTATTCTTTGATAATATTTGCCCATTCCTTGAAATTGTCTTCATGTCTGATTTTCTTTTTACTGTCCAAGACTGGCTGCACTGCATTATAATGAGAATGCTAATCGAGGACAAGCCACCACATCTTCAGGGGATCCTCTTTACAAACTGCGCTTTCCAAAATCCAGGAAGGGAGAGTGCAGAGCCAGACCAGTGAAGACAGATGCTACATTCCGTAAGTTTTTTTTTTTTTTTACACAAAAACATTTACATTGTACATGACAAAGTACTGCAACAGTGCTTTCAACATAATAAATAAAACCAAACAAACGTATTTAAATACCTGAGAAACTACAAAATCTCATGTGCAAAATGAACAGTTGTTGAATAATGTAGTAAATTATACTAGTGATTCACTTTTTTGTGTGTATGTGTATTGCACAGGGTATGTTGATTTGATGGACATGATCATGGAGAAAGTCTTTGTTGACCCATCATCGTATGGAGACAAGATTCTGAAGATAAACATCCCGCCGGACCTGTCTTCACAATATGAGCATCCAGACAAGGAGGAGGTCATCGCCAGCTATGTCTCAAGATTCAATCAAGGGGCGGGAGTTTGAAGCCTACATATCTTCCATGGGCGTCAGGAAACTTTATTATGTTGTATGAACAGTGAATGTAAGTAGGTTATTACAGATAACTCACTGCTCTATTCCCCATAACTGTAAAGGACCGTAGTCAGCCCTGTAAATGTTGCATGCATTCTGCAGTGAGAACACATTTAGACCGTCCAGGTTTAGAACCTGTTTGCCTATCATACATGGAGGCCTTTCATCCAGCTGCTGCCGCCGTCTTGTAACCTGTTATGCATAACATAAGGTAAGTATCTGCAGTGGCATCTTGTCTGCAATCATACATTGCTGACATAAGTATAGGAAAGATCATGTTACCTGTGGTACCTCCTGGCAGCATAAATTCTCAGGCTCTGACAGCATTGTTGCACAATTTCCACATGTGCACCTAAACAAACAAATACAAAAGGAGTCATGCATGAATAAAGCTAAAGAAATAATAAACCTGGTATTTTTTACCCAATAATAGCACCCACGATTACATTTGAACGAGTGTGCTCCAGCTAGCTAGTACTTTTTCTCAGCCTGACGTAAGTAGGTGAATGGTAAGTAGTGCTAGGCTAGACTTTCTCAAGTTTACAATGCGAACACATCAGTATACACCAATATATCAAGCGCATACATGCAAGTCTCATAAGTATGACAGAAAAATACTACTGTACTTTAGGAACACTCAGTACAGTGAAAAAACTGTAACGTTAACGTTATTAAATATTATAAGTTAGAGCAGGTTACAGGATCTGCCAACCGAGCGAAGCTTGAAGCAGCGGGGTGTTTACAAGACATAACTTCACGTTTAGTGAACAAGAAGCACAATATAGTTTACTACTGTGTGAATACAAATTCATTAAGTTTAATAAATAATGAATAATAATTCATAATAGTGCCTGACCTGGCACTAACGTTAGCTATCGATAGCTAGACTAGCCTAACTTAGCTTTCACGGGCTAAACACTGACTATCTAAGTTTCAAAAAAATAGAAAGTTTCACTAACCATTTAGAAGCGTCTTGCTGAATTCTCTGAGTCTAGGGTAGTGCAGGAGACTCCCCTCCTTCAGGATCAGATTCTGGTTCGAACATGTATGGTTGAACTACTGCCGCCATGTCCATGTGAAAGTTAACGTAGTAGTAGTGGTAAGAGTCAGTGGGGCGTGGGCAAAGATTCTAGAAGCTTTGGGCGTGGCCAAATTAGCTGCAGATCATGAATATGTAATGAGCAGCAGAAAACAGCACACTCTGGAAGGGGCTGAAACAGAGGGTAATAGAGGTAGGTAACAATCGTTTCCTACACGCTATTTCCACCAAACAACTTCTGAAACATGTTTTATGGAACTCAAAGACCTATTTGAACTTGTTGAAAAATAGTCAAAATATGGGCACTTTAAGCTTGCACCTGGCAGAGTTCTAAGCCATCTGGCAATGTCTAATGGGCTGGGCTGTCTGTGTATATGAAGGTGTGTGCATGTAACTTTTGACCCGTATGTCCGATTTTCATAAATGAGGTACCGTTGGAATCCTTGGATGAGGCCGAGTTCCATGCCCCTGATCAAACCCACTCTTGCAGTTCCTCGGAACCGCAATTCTAGTTAGTGGGTTTGATCCAGCAAGACCACTATTGTTCTTCTTAAGTTTACTTTATTTATTAGTGGGTTTGATCCAGCAAGACCACAGCATGGCTGAAAGCCATGCTGTGGGCTTGCGGAGCAAGCCCACTATTGTTCTTCTTAAGTTTTCTTTATTTCTTTATTTATTATTCCCGTTCACCCACTTTTTGGCCGAACTACTGCTCCTAGACCGTTTGAGCTATCGACGCGGTTCAAACTCCAAAAATTCAGGCCCGAACCGGTGTAACTTGCTTGTTAATTTCGTGTCGCTGGCCCTTGTCGTTTTCGCGGTATTCCCGTTTTTCGGGCCCATTGAAATGAATGGCGGAATGTTCAGAATTCAAATTTCGATTGTGACATCACAGCTCTAATTGCTTTAGCTTGCACCTGGAAGAGTTCTAAGCCACCTGGCAGAGCTCTAATGGGCTGGGCTGGGCTGTCTGTGTATATGAAGGTGTGTGCATGTAACTTTTGACCCGTATGTCCGATTTTCATAAATGAGGTACCGTTGGAATCCTTGGATGAGGCCGAGTTCCATGCCCCTGATCAAACCCACTCTTTCAGTTCCTCGAAACTGCAATTCTAGTTGTATGTGCCTTCTTATTTACTTTTTATATTGTTTACTTGAATGTTATGTTTGTCTGTGGACCTAATTGGTAAAATATGTCTTGTCTCCACCGTGGGATAGTGGGAAACGTAATTTCGATCTCTTTGTATGTCTTGACATGTGAAGAAATTGACAATAAAGCAGACTTTGACTTTCTGGGTGGAGTTTGAGACCCGCTGCTACTATACGCTCCAAAACATGCCACAGAGACTGGAGAGCTGCCTGGAAAGGTGGGGCTGTGGGCGAGAATGTCATCCAGGTACACCACACACTCACGCCGAAGGACTCATGACAGCACTTTGTCCATCTGTCTTTCAAATGAGGCTGGTGAATTGCAAAGGCCAAATGGGAGAACTTTGAACTGCCAAAAAGTCCAAATGTGCAAAGAAGCAGCAGATTAAAGACATGACATAATTTGTGCAAATTCAGCATGTTAATGGCAGTACACACAAATGAGAATTGGTAACGTTTGAGTGGGAACTCTGTACCTTCTACCTGAAAGTACAGTGGGCAGTGCTTCGACTTGGCCAGCTTCACTCGCGGTCCGCGCGACTTTAATTTGTATTTTCCCAGTGAGACGCTGCAACAACCCAAACAACCGGTAGATGGCTCAAGTGAGCAGGGTGTCTCGTATAAAGAAATGGAGCCTGGAAAACCCTACACAGACTTCACTACAGACTTTAGCAGACTGGTTTAGAAATAATTTAATAGCCAGAAATATGCCTGCCCTGCCCTAATAAAGAAATATTTGGTTAACTGCGAGTGAATCCCGTTTGCAGCCGTAGAAGAAACGCAGGACAAATTAAACATTCTGGTTTTCTCCGAGTGTAACGATGATAGACAGACATCATTTGCACAAAATATAGAGCATATTAACCTCCGTTGCTCAGCCAAATGCCTTCCTGTTATCACGGAGTTATACTTTCAAGTTTACTTCATTAGCGGTTTATTTTTTTGATTATTAAAGAGTGTTTTTCATTTAAAGGTTTGACTTTGTGCTTATTCAGTAGAGCATTTAGTGCTCTTCCCAATCCCAGACGTTCACATTGCATGTTTGTTTGTAATGGATGCAACCACGAGATAGGCTACGCGTTTGACCAGTTGTTAACAGACATGAACCAAGACATATAGCCCAGCAGCAATCTAGGGACTGTTCATTATTTATTGAAGGGGGCACCGGAGGAATTTTGAGTGCTTCAGTCAAAAGTTGCATGACCCTCCCTTGCCTGCTAGAAATTGTTCAATGACCCTCCGACAGAATTGTTAAAAAAGACATGACCCTCCCCTGCCAATTGTCGCTGTCTTCCGCCCGCGCTGCTTTGCGCCACAGCCACACACTGTGATAACTTTCTTAAATCAATCTTTCCCGTGAGCTTGCATGCTACCAGTCCTTCCTTTTCAAATGTGTTGCGCCTGTTTGCACAATTTCACAAATAATCATATGTGATTAATAATATGACAAATAATCCCTGTGCACGGGGACCGAAACAATGCATGCCAACTTTTTCCGTGCTTCTCACGTATTTTAACTCCCCCCCCCGCTGTCTTGCCGTTTTAATGTTTTCCCGTAGAATATCCTATATTTTAATACTCTCATAACAGCCCTGCCATCGGGCCTGTCTCTGTGTTGCCCTGTTGCTACCCCTTGCCCTTCCAACCAAACAGATGTCTTCAAATCATTGTTTTCCTTGCTTGAAGGCGAACTTAGAGTGATGTTAACCTATTTAAGTTTGAGAGAGAGGGGAAAAAAGTCCGCAACACCAGTATATGCTCCCAAGTTATAATTTATTTACGGTAAATAAATTATAACTTGGGAGCATATACTGGTGTTGCGGACTTTTTTCCCTCTCTCTCATCGTAAGTGTTTTTTGTCCAGCACCCAGGATTAGATTGGGATGTGCGTGCGTTTTTTCCTCTTTATACTGTAACCTATTTAAGTTTAACGGCGTGATTGTCGTGAGAGCACGATTCATTGGCGCTTGCATGTTCGGCCTTATGTCTACGTGCGCACCTGAGGCTACTCAGCTACTAGAGAAAGAATTTCCCCTGTTTGTATGTTCACTCCAAGTTGGCCTACCATAATTTACCAACTCTGCACTGTAGCCCTAGCTCTGACTTCGCAGAGAGTCTGGCCTAGATCCATAGGCGTTCGTTTATTTCCGGGTGGGAGGGCACAGTTTTAGATTTGAACCGCTTTGAACCAATCACTAACAACCGGCGTTTCGTCATACAGAGAAGTTTCTCTGCAGCACGCCCATAACAAGCACGGGTGCATCTTATCAGCAAACAATCACACGTTTCATCTGCGTAACTCTCGCCAAAATGCATCATATAGTGCAGGGGTCGGCAAATAGTGGCCCGCGGGCCAATTTTGGCCCGCCATTGATTCTATCTGGCCCGCGAGATGACGTTAATTTGCTGTTGAATGAATTTTTTTTTTAACCCCATGTTTTTAAAAAGAAAAAAAGGCCTACAGCAATCCCATCAATTTCAAAACATTTATTGAGGTATAGATGATAGTCCTACTAAAGTGACAAAACAGGTGGAACATCCTTGCAGTTATCCATGACGCACAGGTCGGAACGGTATTGGCACGCGAGTGCGCGTAATCTTGTGCAAAAAAAAAACAACAGTGTCCTGTCTCCCTCTTCCAGTGGGCAAGGTCAAAAATAGCCTATGTTTCGTTAAATTAATAGGCTTGGCATTAAGAAATGCAGGCAGGCTCAACACATACCTCTGCTTCCATTCTTCTTTGTAGGTCCTGCATTCTGAATCAATTTTTCTTTTCAAGGCTTTTGACAACGACATTTTGCATCGATAACTAGCATATAGCAATGTTCAGCTAATCATTTACACGTCATCCAAAAGAATAATATTTGTAGCCTACACATTAGTTACGGCAAGTTGCTAGGCAAGTCGCCTGTTTCATGAGAGACGACAGGAGATGCAGCAGGCGGCATAAAAACAGCGCACATAAGCAAATAAACGTTTTTAATGGAATTAAATTAAATGCATTTTAAAAGTTAGATGATGTTTATTTTAATATAATATAATAATTAATAATTTAAATAGTAGGCCTATAACCCCCCCCCCCCCCCCCCCCCCCCCCCCATTACAAAAGCTATGGCCCGCGATGCCATTGTCTGAAAAAAAATTGGCCCGGGTCCAAACGTAATTGCCGACCCCTGATATAGTGTTTTGTGAATGTACCCAAGTCAAACTTTCATATAAATGCATAAGTACGTCCAAAGCGCCACTTTTAAGCTTGTATGCGTTGTCGTTTTCGGGTGAAATGACCTTTTGAATGGGATTCCTATGGGGCTATTACTTTTTTGATACAATCGCGTCAAATCGCTATTTTTCAAATACTATGAAGGCTCGACACAACATGAAACTGATCGAAGTATCATCAGTGTCTCTACACATGAACTCGAGCATTGAGAACATTGTTGGTGTACACAGAGTTACTAAAGAGTACTAAAAGAGAGGTTTTGAACAATTCACTTGTTTTTTCTGCTCGCTGCCATCTTGCAAGGAGTGAGTTGTCCAAAATCTTTTTTTTTAGTAAACTATGTGTAAACGAACAATGTTCTTAATGCTCGAGTTCATATGTAGAGACATGATGCTTCGATCAAAGTTTCAAGTTATTTTGAGCCTTCTTAGTGTTTGAAAAATAGCGATTTTGACCCGACCATGTAGCCTACTAAACTACAGTTTGACTCGGGTACGTTCATAGCCTATTTCAAGTGACAAAATCTGACTAAAGTTTAGCTGACGATATAACATCCTACTCCACTGTGACTTTGTTCATGACACTGTTAATAGGCTAAACTATTATTTACATTTGCTCAAAGATTTCGTATACGTCATTTTCGCTCCCTACGTTGATGTATTCCAAGCGATCTGCTTCAGGGGCGGGGACGTAGTAATTGAAACACCATGCCTTGGTACGTAATCGCTCTCAGGGACGCCCACTGTTCGCTGGTTGGTCGGCTGCCCAACTGCCGAAGTAAACGAGCATGAATCAACCTATTCCAGACGGAGTACTGTAGGGAAAAGAAATCGACTGGAAGTACGTAGACAGGCCAAGGCCAGGCTACTGTAGCCCCTAACTGGCTATTTATATTTTTTTGTGAAATAAGCAAATGTATTTGTTCAACTTTATGAAGCAGAATTACGCACTAGGCTACTTGGAACATAACACATTTGACAAAGGACAGATGTATGTTATAGTGACAAAATATTAACTTTCAGTGTTTTACGATGTCTTTGTCATGGGGAAGTTTTTTTCCCCATGCATTTATTCTAGGCTACTGTCAGTGACTGCCGTGAGAGAAGCGGGTTCTGTGTTTCGTTCATGTCAGTGAATGACGCGAGAAAAGCGGGGTCTGTGTTGCGTTGCGTTAATTTATTTTCGATTGGGCGTGCCGTGTCGTTCACAGCTCAGTTCTGACAAAGCCGAATTTACTCCTTTTGAAACGAGTGTGCGCGTTTGTATGGTTATATTGCTTGACGGGGGGGATCCCAAGCAGCTTTCAGCCATAAGGCTACTTTGAGAACATTTCCTAATTCACCCGACACTAAAACTATGTTTACACGAAGCAGGGTATTTTCCTAAACGAATATCTGGCCATCTACGTTTGCAAATAAAACTGCATGTACACGAGACTGTTTTTTTTAAAAATGTGTTTACACGAACCCGTGTACATACATGCTGTCATGAGCACGCCAAACCACAGTGGCAGTCTAACGATAGCCTCAAGCTCACATTAAACAATCAGAACCCTGAAAAGTCGCACGTGAGAGCATGTAAATGTAAACATTGGTCGCACATTTGGTGTACTTCTGTTGCATACTGTGACGTTGGCTGCCCAAAACTCCGTTTACCACAGTTTAGAACCAAACGCATAAACAGAGTTTTCCCAAAAAAAACACTTTGGCCGGAGTTTTTTTGGATAACCGTTTTACGGGGCGAATTCTCCGTTTGCGTCTAAATGAAAGGCTCAAACGTAAGGGAAATGTCTTCGTTTATAAAAATACACATGCTCGTGTAAACGGGGTCTTAATGATGACAAAATGCTAAGCATGCATCTAGGCTATTTGAGTTTCTCAAAGCTGAGCTGTGCTTAAATTGTTCAATACATGATTTCATAACAGGCCAAATATAAAATAAATGTTAAATAGCCTATAGCCTAGATATCTGTAAAAGGGGCATCTCGGCCAACGCAAGGGGCCGCCGTGAAATTCCTACCCTGTATCCAACTGTCGTGTGTTAAATTATTGTCATTACGAGCCAGTGGTTTTCAAAAATTATGCGTGACTCGGACATCTATGCAACAGACTCATATCGTCCTCGCATTCGCAAAATGAGGACATACAGACTGCTCAGATAACAGGTGTACCTCCAGCTATGCACGGTTTTAGTCAAGTCATTTAAATGTGCTGGTGAAATAGTTGTGTACTCTGGGCACAGTTCTTCCAGAGCTTCGTGCCAAGTAATAAGCGTTGAGTCGAGATGTTTGTGTGAATGAAACGAAGCGTATAGGCCATAGTGTGACATGCGTAAACCAATGGTGTAGAGATGACGCCACAGGATTTTATTTAAGAGAGCCTACGTTTGTATGTAGGCAATTTATATTCACAATACTTAGGCCTACTAAAATAAATAGTATTTTATTTGTATTGGTTGTTTAGAGTAAAATCGGTCGGTCTTAACGCAAGTTTACAACCGGCAAGTCGGTCGGACTAAAACGGGAAAAAATTAATATTTGGGTCGGTTCTAAATTGACAGGGTCGGTCGGGTTACAGCAAACGAAAATATTTTTAAGGATGGCCTGGCAGTGTTTTTTTGCGCGTATGCAGAAGTCAGCCAAATATGAATGTAATTCTGCGGCATAAAGCTGATGTATTTGTTTATTGTACAGAAAAATAAAAATAACATGTCAAGCAGTCAATTGACTACATTGCAGTCAAGAAGTAGGACAAATTAATTTACGAAACCAAAACGTGGGTCATAGTTGTCTAAGCCTCTATTGCGTAGCCTGTTAAAAACGTCGCCAGATAGTATTAAATCGGCAACAACATTGTTTTCTGCAGAAGCCTACCCAAGGCTACAGATTAATTTTGAACAGTTATTTCTCTACTGGCTCAATTATCACACCACTGTTTTGATTTGCGTAGCTGCGTTACCCCCAACACTGACAATAATGTAGACAGCAAATTTCGATTTCGATTTTCGTTACCACCGTGTAGTCAAGCCTTAAGACATACCCAAGTAGCCTAAATCGAGGTAATGTTTAATTATGCATGATTTATTTTGTTATTGAATTCGTGGGCTGGGATTACTCTCGGCAAGTCTCCTGCTTTTTCAGTAGGGGCGGCAGGCAGAGCGATGTACAGTGGCAGAGCGACGCACAGTGGCTGAAAGTGGAACTAAAGCTTTACGCAGCTTCACGCCTCGTAATGCGCGACTGAAGTGGTCATTTGAAAGCGATGCCCACTGTAGTAGCACAAACTCCCTATAGAGGGTCAACACAGTCCAAAATGGCCAGAGCCTTCTAACAACATGATGGTCAAATAAGTCATGGATTTCAGTCTAGTAGTGCGGTCTAGTAGTGCGCCGTTGAGTGCCCAGGTAGGCTGCCCACATCAGCTGTCAGCTCCGCTGCCCATGCTGCTGTTTGCGGAACCTCCGCTGCTGCTCTGTGAAGGAAATAATTCTGTATTCATATTTTATGTGAATAGTTTAATGATTCAAGTCTTTATGACTTGAATACTGTGTAGTTCTTATGGTCATTTGTGATTTTGTACCCATGTGTACCCTGTGTGTGTGTCTTTGGTCTGTATGCAAGCATCCATTGTTTATCCTTGAATGATTAGAATTCAGTAGGCACTGTCTAGGGACCTCTTGGCTTATCCTCAGGTATGACTATTGTATAGACCAGTGTTTTTCAACCTTTTTTGTGCCACGGCACACTTTTGACACTTAAAATGTCCCACGGCATCCTGTGTGAAGAAAAAATAAACATATCATAGCCTAAAATTTCAAATAATACACAGATGGCCTTATTATGGCTTCTATGCAAGACCTGCTCAATAAAACAAGCGCCCTCTGTCATTTGTAGGTGACTATATCTAATTTAATTGTTGTTTTGAACTGGATATGTGATGATTCTGTGAATTCTGGATATGGGGCCCCCGTTGTACAATGCCTGCATACCACAAATAGTGCAATCATACAATCAATGAAAGCATGTGGTTCTAAATTCTTTGATGCAACAGTTGCTTTTCTGGACCAGTGAGTGCAAGGGCGTAGGTTTGGTCTGAGCTTTGGTGGGGACACTACCCACTAATTCCCCCGAGAAAAAAAAAGGAAAAGCCACTCAACTCTTTCACCAGCCACTATAGATATAAAATGATTAAAATGTGCTACTGTCCAACTACCCATGATTAAAATGTGCTACTGTCCAACTTGATCTATACTATGTAGCACATAATCTGATTTTATATGTATACATATGTAGGCTATATTTAACATTTATTTTCTATTTGGTCTGTTATGAAATCATGCATTGACCCATTTAAGCACAGCTCAGTTTTAAGAAACTTAATGCATGCTTAGCATTTTGTGAAAAGAATCATTAAGGCTACATTGACAACTCTTAACCATAAGCTGCCTGTATATTCTCTAATAGGCATATTTACAGATATCTAGGCGATGTAAGCACAGCTCAGTTTTAAGAAATGCTTAAAGCCGAAAGACCATGTTGAATTTTTCTACAATTTATTTCAAAACCGGATTACTCTGGAACAGCTAACTATACACGGGAATGCTTTACACCTTTGTGTTCGGTAAGGTCTGCTGTTTATTCTGATATATGGGTTGTCATGTGTTGCGTGAAGAGTGTGTAGGCCTAAGATATTCCACCGAGACGAATGGATGTGGAGATGGGCACAGAGAATAATTATTAAATCTCTTGAAGTAAATTTTTCTCGCGAACTGTTTATCACAGCAAATAGTGGCTATAGCACCGTTTAAAAGCTGAGAAAAGGCTCTTTCATGTGACACGTGTGATGAGTAGCCTACTCGAGGAGTTCAACAGAGAAGAATGGATGAATTTGGACGCACTTCATATGCCTTGTAGTGAAGTGAAGCTGAAGCGCAGCGTCTCCTGCGGCTCACTGGTAGTTATTATAGGTAACTTCAAATCAGCGCGATTTACCCTTATAGGCTACTGCACATTACACGATCTGTACGAGATGATCCGCAGCAAAGTGAGAAAGTATTTAACTCTTTGTAGCGCATGTGAGCGCTTCCCCCCCCACTTCAGCCTGAATATTGGTGGGGACATTTCAGTCGTAATCTGACATTGGTGTGGACACGTCCTTCGGTCTCCACGCAAATCTACGCCCCTGAGTGAGTGACATTTGGGTAATTTTCTGCGGCACACCTGATGATCTCTCACGGCACACTAGTGTGCCGCGGCACAGTGGTTGAAAAACACTGGTATAGACTAGAGAGCAAGGATGGGGGAACAGACCTCCTATTGTCACCATTTGGCCATGAGCAAGTTGGGTGTTAAAACAATATGTGGCCAGGCCTTTGAAGGACTTCCCAGGAAAGGGGGTAGTTTTAATTAAAAGACAATAGAAGCTGACCAGACCTGATGAAGGCCTAATCCTCATCCTCCCTTTCTATTGCATATTCAAACTGGGTTGGACCTAGAGGTCACTCCTTCTTTTGTTTGTAACATAAAGTTAGTATACGCCTCGGTGTAGTTAGAGATACGGGTGAATCCTCTTGGTGAAACTTGTGGCTCTCCCTTGATGCACATCATTGTAAAGAATAAAGCCTGTTTCCTGATTGACCATTCATCCTGACTGAGTTTCAAGATAACTGGGGTACATGAAAATTACCATCATCTGACATGAGGCCTGTTTTGTTCCTGTGTTGGCATTGTTATGTAGGCGCGGGCCGTCTCTCTCTCTGATGCCCTCTCTAACGCCTCATAGCCATGGGTCTGTCAGCTGTACGCCCACATGCAGTTCGGGTGGTGAGAGGGCTTGCATGAACCGGTCGCGGGCTAGAAGAGATAAGTGTCTTGCAATGTTCATTAATGATTTTAGTGAGCACTACACAAATGACAGACATGACTTGAGCTAGCAGGATAGTTAGCAAGGAGCTCAAAGGTTGCTTAGCTTATTCCTAAATGACATTAAACCCAATAATAGGCCTAAATGACCTAAATCCCACAGCCTACGTAGGTTAGCAACACAAACTTGAGAGATGCAAGTGAGCAAATCAACTTAATATGAGCCTACTGTATTATTATGTGTTACATAGCTGCCAACTCTCACGCATTGGCCGTGAGATACACGCATTTGATTAGTTTCACACACTCACGCGCCACACCCCCGATTTCTCACGCTGAAGTGTCAACCCGGTCGGTCAGATGCCTGAAAAATGAGTTTAGCCTATCTATAGATCTACATGTTGAGCCACGGTTATGCTTTCAGAGACGGTGAGAGGGTTCAAGAGACCCCTGTCTGTGGAATTTTCTAAATTTTCTCTCATTTGCAATGCTACTTCAGAAGCCATCCCAGGCGCATTCCCCCTGCATTTCCCCGGCTTCAGGTATGCTTTGAGTATTATTGAGTATTTTTCACGCTGAAGTGTCAACCTGGTAGGTCAAATATCTGGAAGATGAGGTACAACTAAACTAAACCTATACATATCACACATCACGTGAATGAGCGTAATCTAAGCTTTCCAATGATAATAGCGCCAAGTTGCTGTGATAAATGGTTCGCGACAAAATTATCATTGAACCAACGTGCAATTTAGGCTAATCATATTTGCATTTTGCACACAGTGCACACCCATTACTCTCGGTTTAATATCTCACTAACCCTTCACACAACACGTGGCAAACCCAATATCACAATAAACAGCAAACCGTACCGAATACAAGGACATAAAGCATGCCTCTGTGCAATAAGTGGTTCTTGAGCAGTGTTGGGAGTAATGCGTTACAAAAGTAATGTAATTACTGTAATATATTGCTGTTTGCGGTAACGCGGTAATGTAAAGCATTACAAAAAAAAAATTGGGTAATATTTACTCGGTACAAACTTCAGTAACGCGCGTTACAATGCAGTTTAACCCAAAGCGCTTGTTTTGTTTTGATACATATTCGCAAACACCACGCGAGAACAACAGAGGAGAAAAAATCCGCGCAAAATAGTAGAACGTTATCTCCTGATACTGGTTGAATATGACTGTGGCTGCAGCAGACTCGCAGGCGGACTCTATTTGCTGGATGGACATAAGCCTACGCTCATTATTTTCAGCTTGTCAGAGACAAGGCTATGAAGAACATAATAGTTAGTGCACTTTGTGTGCGAAACCGAAAGATCTCTCAGCTCGCGAAATAGCACAAGTAAATTAATGAAACATCTAAAGTAGTGCCACGCTAATCTTTTTGATTCTTGATAAAACACAAACTATGCTGTTGTGCATGCCAGCTTTGTGCTGTGAACTTGAATTGAAGAGAATAAAGGGATAGAAATGCAGAAAAAGATTGTGTAGCCTGGCAGTGCCACCGCTCCCACCACGCGCATCACGCACTTTGCGTTGGGCACCAAAGGACAGAGGGGGCACCCAAATGTAACCAATGAATAGTAGCTTTACTGCAAACTGCGTTTCACTCTTCATCAATAACGTTTACAATGTCAAAATGCACTAACACGATGTTACATGCAAGTTTGATACCTTTTGGGTTCTCTCAATCACCACGTAGTACTAGAATTGTTGGGTCTTCAATCATTCGTTTTCCAAGCATTTAGGCTACATGAAGCACATGATATGCTGAGTCGACTGAAACGCATTCCATTCAGATAGCTAGGTGGATACCAGGCTCATAATTCACTTGTATTCACGAAATGTGAAGCGACATGTCATTGCATACTTCCATTTCCAAAGCAATGAAGGTTGCTTAAAACAACTTAACATTGTGCATATTATTATGACCGCCGCGCAGCGAAGGTTTAGTCAGATTTTTTTTTTTTCTTTTTTTTTTTTTTCTTTTTCGCATGTCCAAATTTCCGTCAATGAGTCCCGGGACAGTGAAAGACCGGGGTAGACGAAACTTGGTGGGCATGTAACCCCATATGTATAGCATGGAACCATCGTTTTTCGTTTTGATCTGTAGCCCCCCCCCCGCTGGACTGCACCCCCAGAAAGGAGGGCAGGGCAGACACAGTTTTCTGTGAATATCTCGAGAACCGTAAGGTTTTGGAGGACTATTTTTTTTTTGTATGTTGATCTCAAGGGGCCATGTCAACCCATTCCATAACCACTCATTTCATGTATAGCGCCACCTAGTTAAACACAAAAAAGTAAAAATGAGGTGTTGTAATCGCAGGTATCTGTGACCTAACATAGTCAAAACTGCACGAAATTGGAAGTGTAGGATCATTATGACACCCTCTGAATGCACGCCAAGTTTCGTGGAATTCCGTTCATGGGGGGCCACACAATAAATTAATTTATGTTACTATACACCAACTGGCCTGTAGGTGGCCGGAGACAGTTTTCTGTGAATATCTCGAGAACCGTAGGGTCTAGGAGGTCCACCTTTTTTTGTATGTTGGTCTTAAGGGGGCTGTCAACCCATCCCATTACCACTTATTTCATGTATAGCGCCACCTAGTTAAAAATTAAAAAGCAAAAAATTAGGTGTTTTCATCACAATATCTCTGGCTGGCTGACATGGTCAAAACTGCACGAAATTGAAAGTGTAGGATCATTATGACACCCTCCGAATGCATGCCAAGTTTTGTGAACTTTCGTTCATGGGGGGCCTTACAATAAAATTATTTATGTGTACATTTAGTGACCGTACACCAACAAGGATTCCCGGGACACTGAAAGACCGGGGTACACGAAACTTGGTGGGCATGTAACCCCACATGGATAGCATGGAACCATCGTTTTTCGTTTTGATCTGTAGCCCCCCCGCTGTACTGGACCCCCCGAAAGGAGGGTAGGGCAGACACAGTTTTCTGTGAATATCTTGAGAACCGTAGGGCCTAGGATGACCAATTTTTTCTGTATGTTTGCCTCCAGGGGTCATGTTAACCCATTCCATGTGCACACATGTGCATAAACAGATACACACGCACACACATACATTCACAGTAATCATACGTATGACACATACTCACACAGTAGACATATGTACGCATGCATGCACATGCACAAACACACATACGCAGGCAAACACACAAGCACGCACACACACACACACACACACACACACACACACACACACACATAAACATAAACGTGTACACGCACACATGCACACAATTCAAGAATTTCTCAGAATTATGAACAGGCAAGATGGGGGTGGGGTTGTATAAAATGAATTTTACATGTGAAATCTATGAACTAATCATGTTTTGGTACTTGTTGTCTAGCAGATACCAGTGAGAATTGAATGCAATTTAGTGAGACAGTTAGAATCATATAGGCCTTTCAGCGTGATTTATTTTTGTGGAAAAAATGTGCTGGACTGGGCGGCGGTCATATTTTGTACCGCTCTGCGGTACATCTAGTTGTTAATATTGTGCTATCAATGTAACTCAAACAAATAAGGCTTGTAAACAAGAGCTAGCAAAAGGGCATTATGACAACGTAAAGATCAATGCTCTTAAAGTGACAGTGCACCATTTATAAGTAAAACAGCATTTCTTCAGAAATTAATGTTTAAAAATACACAGTAATGGTCTGTAAATAATAGGCCTTTTATTTTACTTTAGGTGTTTAAGTTATCATTTAAATGTCACTCACTCAAAGCCACTCACTTAGGGCACCGAAATGGCCAGCAGGCCACCATCTTGACATGTCTTTATTAAAGGAACCGTATGTAAAAAATGTATTTCAATTAATCATAAAATTGCCCTGATATGTCACTAGACATTAAGAAATCATGTTCATTTCAAATACTTATATCACTGACAACAGTAGTCTGGCCAGGATATTGTCATTTAAAAAGTGAAGTTGCAGCCCTCAACTGATGTTGATGTTGTCATGTTGTGTTTTGGCCTAATGCGCCACCCTCCACCTATCTACTAATCACAAAGTCAGTAGTGTTTCGTCATCCGGTTGCCAACTATGCCAGTCAGAGGGGAGGGGAAGGGGATACACCGCTCTACAGTAATTTGAAAGTGATTGTAGTACCCGTTTTGGCCACAATCTTACATACGGTTCCTTTAAGCTTTGATTTACAATATAGTAGGCTCTCTATTGATTTTAATGAGTAGGCCTAGGCCTTAAAGTTACAGTATTTCTATCACAATTTACCAGACTTTGACCTTTTGTCAGTTTTTAACAAAATTCTGACTATGATTGTTCCTTGTATTGCATTATGAGCACTGCGCCTATTGCAGTCTACTGTTGCCTTAAGCCTAGCTCAGTTATTATGCTATACCACATCTCCCTCCATTGGAAGAGCAAGCTGCATTGAGTGTAATAAACTGCATTTAGAATGGCAAATCCATATTTCTAGATATTTTGGTGAAAGTAACTTAAAAGTAATGCAATAGTAGTGTAATGCCTTACAATTCAGAGACAGTAATATTATAATGTAACAAATTACTTTGGAATGACAGTAATAAGTAATGCATAGTACATTACGATTTTGAAGTAACTTGCCCAACACTGTTCTTGAGTAATCCGGTTTTGAAATTGCAACACATTTCTACATAGCCTCATTGGGGCGAAATTATGATGTATTCTAATGCAAACTATGTCAGTGCTATGTAAAACTCCCCAATAACAGTATCACGTCACTAACCACAGCGACTGCACTGATCTCGTATTCACTCTGTTGGATATCTGAAGCCAGTTTGTCTACTTAGATACTGTAAATCCTCAAATTATGGCCGGGGTCTTAAGACAAAGTACAGGCCTTTAGGGGCAGGATTGTATTCGAGACAGCCCTTTATTTCTTATGCAAGTTTTATTTTGAGACATGCGTTTCTTGGAGCGGCATACTGGTAGGCCTTCAAAAGCATGACATTTTCGGTTTAGTTTGATATTTAATTTACTTTTGGACTGTTTGATTATATTGTTAAATGTTGGGACTGATGGGCACTGAAATCTGTATTTGATGATCACTATTACGTATGTAGTTGAAAGTGTTCATGCGTTCAGTGAAGGTCCGCGGTGCTATAATGGAAACCTTATTGCGTAGCCAAATAGCCTATATATTGAGTTATTTTTAAATTATGCATGATTTACTTATTATTAATTTCGTAGGCTGGCTTTATTTTGTTATATAGAAGTATCTAAATAACCTGTTAAAATGTACCAGAATTCAGGAAATTGCATCTAGTCCAAAAAAAATTTTCTGGGGGAGCACCCCCATAGCCCCCGCTAAATTGTCCCACCCACTTTCAGAATGCCTTCAACGCCCATGGTCCTAGTAGTAGGCTACATCCCTTAGATACCAATGTAAATTAACTCTGGGACCCTGGTCCCAGGGATGGATTACTGCACGGGCCTTCCGGGCCCAGACCCAGGGACCCAAGGTGTCAGGGGGCCCTGAAGCCCAAGCCTTTGCATGGAATCATTGCCTCAATATCAACACATCAGGATGTAGGCTATGAATCTGATTGAATTTAGTATTGGCCATCCCCAAAATGCTAGCCTGACGAGCCAGACCCACATTAAAATGTAGGGTCTGGGCACTCACCGTTCGCAGTGCTCAGTCCGAGGGGCGGGATAATCGGTTGTCTTTCAAATTCCCTCTGCACGCAATAGGACAGCACTGAGTCCCATGCGTTTTCCCACCAGCGGAGCTAGTTGGCTAGTTCAAACTTTTGCCATCTCAAAACAAGCTTAACTCGTGTCACACTGTTGGCCAACAGCAATATCCATCTTCTTTGTTTTCAAGTAGCAGGCAATTTAAGCCAAACCGTTGCAACTCTGCCATCAATCATTATGTTATGCCCCCCTAACGACTCTATAGACGATTTGATTGGCCTGATAGAAGTTAAATTTTTCGAGCTCACAAGCCAACGGAGAGTTGCTAGACTAGCCCTGGAAGCAAATGTAATTTGCTGCTGCTAGGGTGTGTCTAGATTTCTAAGCTACCAAATGCACCAGAATACAGGAAATCACATCAAACAAATGAAAAAAATTCTGGGGCAGGACCCCCAAACCCCCCTTCCACATATGTGTGGGGAGCCCTTAATACATGTGGGCCCAGGGGCCCGAAAGTTCATATTCCGTCCATGCCTGGTCCCTACACCTGAGAACCACTGATGTACGTTTTTTTTACTGTACGGTATAATGCTGAATGAGCCAAACAAAAATTTCCGCAGCAAAATTTTGGTTGGCCCCACCAAATCTCACTCCAAGGTTTTTTGAAAACTTGGCAGCCCTGGTGTTACCATAGCATCACTTGAACTAGCAGCTATGTCTCGCTGTTTATGGCACGAACATGTGTTTGTGATGAAAAAGACGCACAGCCACAGGCTAGGGGAGGAGGCGCTAGAAGCATGCCTTGCGTACACGACACGCATGTTACTTCAAAAGAACACGTCATTCTTAAAAGTATTGATACTAATAAAATTAGGTATCGTGACATTTTTAATTTCAGGGTATTGCGATAATTTTGTAGTATTGGTGCACCGTGCAACAATAGTGTGTGGTATTTAGTTCCATGGCAACTCTACAAAGGTTGTTTTCTGTGCTCTCTCCTCATAGCAGTCTCAGACACCAAGATATGTCTGTGGTCAATCTCATTTCCATCCAGCAATCTTTGGGAACTTAGCAGAACAAGGAAGTATCTGAGAAAAAGTTGTAGGATATTCCCACAAGTGAAAAACAATCTGACTATGCAAATTCTGTGACACAGGTATGTCTCCTTGGGTTTCTGCCACATACCTGGCAGAAAGTTCCTGTGCAAACTGATCACACACTAAGAAGGAAAGTTAGACCAAAGCTGCAGAACCTGAATATCTTGTAACACATTGTAAGCATAACTTAAAGATATAACCTGCTCTGCAGTTGGTTTGCAATTCTGCAGCACACTCATTGCAAAACACAACACACTGTTTATTAGACATTTAATTTAAAAATTAAATCTTCTGTAATTATTGGTAAAGCACTTATTCACCCCTTGCAAGTGACGTCACGTTTAGTTTGCGCCACAGCAAAATAGCCTAGTGGACGGCAAGAACGCGAATCATATCAATGGGTTGTAATGGGACATATCGCACAGCTAGGAGATTATAGTGAGATTTAACCGTAGTAATGCCCTTCCACGACTGTTGGCTTATTGTTTGGAATACAACAACATCCCATGTTCTTGCATAGATATATTTTGGTTTGTTTTCTTTGTGTTTCGGGAGTATTTCAACCACAATTGCATGCTTATCTCCTCAGTGTATGAAGCACAGCAGCGGTTGCTATAGCAACCATAGACTCTGAACAGGACGGCAGATAGCACTTAGGCAAAGTCTTTGGCAAGATCTGAATGTAAACAGATAATTCAAGTTTTTCCTATTTCTTTCAATTCTTTAACTTAAGACATGTAAGAAGTAAGTTTATTCACTGGGCAACGTACAAACTGACGAGTTACATTAGCCCTAGCACTATGAGCTACGATAAACGTTAGCTAGAATAGCTAGCTTCTAAGTGTGGCAGCTAAGTTATTATTTCATGTTCTGATATGCCATTCTTAACGTTTTGACTATGTTACAACTGATAAAAGAAAGACAAATAAAGTAACCAAATCGCTTTGCAATATTTTAGTCCAGAAATACTTATGGGTGTTCATTTACCATAATGTTAATTACAGTAGCCTAACGTTACGACGCTAACGTTATCTCCCCTTGCTGTTACCACCAGTTTTAATAACTTTACATTTGCGATCATGACCCATTTCACCTAACAACACCACTGGCATCTTCTTTGACTATCAGACCCCAAACAGCAATACATTGAACTACAAAGATGTTATAGTAATGGTGTTCAGTTCATCATAATCGTTATGACATAATGTCATTTGCCGTCCGTCTCCTATCTTTTTGCCGTCCAGCATGGAGCCGTCACGTGACTTAGGTCACGTGTCTGCAAGGGGTGAATACTCAAAATGTGAAACATACTGGTATACCACACACATACATTTAAGGCCATCCTTAAAAATATTTTTGTTTGCAGTAACAGCCAGAAAAAATAAAAAATGGGTCGGTAGGTAGGTCAATATTTTTTTTAGTTTTTTTAGTAGTAAAAGTAAAAAAAAAAAGTAAAATTTTGGTCATGGTGATTACATAGGAATGAATTTACACAAATGTGCATATCGTGACGTAACTGACTGGGTCTTCAACCCGTGCCTTCAGGCGCACCATTGCAAACCTCATTCTGATGCAGGTTATATAGACCAGCCTTTCTCAAACTTCTTTGACCTGAGGCCCGGTCATGGCAGACTTTGGGGTCATAGGGCTCATCTACATGTACCCAGAAAGAAGGCTACAATATAGCTCTTGGCCACGTTATATTGAAATTTGACTATACAATACTCAATGCTATACAGTGTATTATACAGTCTCTGCTCTGTTTCTAAGGAAGTTCCAAAAAACAACGTCGTTCTATTACGTTTTTTTAAATAAATAAATAGCCTTCCAACAGGTTGAAGCGGAGCTTTGATACGTTATCGATTAGTTTCAGTTTCTCTCGCGCAGACGCGCATTGAATGAATGCTCATACCACCACTTGATTGTAGGGCTCCATGTTTAATGACATCGATAGCAGAAACGTTTGTTTTATTTTTTCGTCGATCCGCGGTTTCTTGATCAACTGCGCAGCAAATTGTCAAATGAAGCACCGGGCCAAATTTCACTCCACGACTCCGCGGACCAGCAGTCTCCATGTTGCGGACCCATATTTTGAGAAATGCTAAATAGACCACAACCAATTTCAATACTCCGACACGGTCACCGTTAGACTAGGGGGGGGGGGGGGGGGAGAAGGGTTGAGAAAAGATCTGGCCACAGTTCTTCCAGAACTTCGTGCCAAGTAAAAGCATTATCAGTTGGTGTGAATGAAACGAAGCGTAGGCTATAGTGTGACATGCGTAAAACCAATGTTGTAGAGATGACGCCACAGGGTTTTATTTAAGTGAGCCATGTTTGCATGTAGGCAATTTATATTCACAATACTTGGGCCTACTAAAAGAAATATTATTTTATTGCATTTGTATTGGTTGTTTAGAGTAAAAAAAACAATCGGTCGGTCGGACTAAAAGGGGAAAAAAATAAATATTTGGGTCGGTTCTAAATTGACAGGGTCGGTCGGGTTACGGCAAACGAAAATATTTTTAAGGATGGCCTAATCTTAAGATACTTAAGTTAGATCACTGCAACTGTTTCCAATAACCCTCTCCTCATGTATTTTATATTTGCTTCTTTTTATTGTCTGTCTTGCCAGTATTATACATTTTATGTGGTTGTTCTGATTGTACATTTGCTGTCCCAGGGCTCCCTTGAAAAAGAGATTTAAGATCTCAATGGGACCCACCTGCTAAAATAAAGGAACTAATTAAAACAAATAAATAAATGTGGTGACCTCATAATTAAAGAATGTGCTTTAGTAACAGTATTTGAAAGCTTTTTTTACAGTTCCTACACTTTATCACTCTAATCCAACACATTTTGCCTCCATCCTGTAGTCTTTGCAGAAACAGCAGAATGAGGAAGAGCTGCAGGATATTCTCACAGGGAAAAACCAACACTACCGACTATGCAAATTCTGTGACACAGATATTTCACATTTCTGTCACGTACATGGCAGAAGGTTCCTGTGAAAAATAGTTACACACTGCAAAAACTGCTTATCTAACAAAATCTAACCAAGTGTTATTAATCTTATATCAAGATAAAAAAAACGAGTTGGTTTTCAGTATAAAGAGACTTACCTAGCGCTTTCTTGTGAAAACATTTGACTTAATTTAAAAAAAGATTGACTTATTTTAAGACATCTCATCCTGAAAACAAGCAAATTTGTCTGCCAGTGCGTTAAAGGGACACCAGGCAACGTTTTCGTGTTAATTACTTATCTTCGTAAGTCGGTATATGGTTAAATGACTCATTACAGGGCGAATGAAGACTCTCTCGCCCGCCCCTACTGCCTGTAGGAAGAATATCCCGCTTGCAAGTTCAGTGTATCGTACCCGGCGACCGAAGCAGTTTCAGTTTCCATCCTGCATCCACAGCAAAGAGGAAGGCTAACGAAACGCTAGCGATTGTTGCAAACGTGTGTATAATCGCAGAGCCGGCGAAGAAGCAGCGAAAACCCTTGACGGAAGATGCAAAGAAAAGGAAAAGAGCTTCAGACCGAGCGAGGGGGAGTTTCGTAGAGAAAAAGCATCAGGCTTGCCTGGTGTCCCTTTAAGCAAATTTGTCCTAAAAACAAGCAAATTTGTCTGCCAGTGCGTTGAGCAAATTTGTCTTGATAAGACTCCTTAAAATAAGTCAAAGTCTTCTTAAATTTAGTCAAAATGTTCTTTTGAGAGGGCGCTAGGTAAGTCTACTAAAAACAATACCAAATAGATTTTTTAATCTTAATATAAGATTAATAACACTTGGTTAGAATTCATTTTTTGCAGTGCACACTAAAAAGGAATGCTAAATGGGAAAGGAAGATTGAATGCTAAAAAGCTCAGACCAAAGCTTCAGAACCTGAATATCTTGTAACCATACCTTAGACACATTGTAACCATACCTTAAACATATGTTCTGTTCACTTTGTTTGGAATTCTGCAACAAACATTTTGTAAAGCACAACACCCTGTCTGATACATCAGACATGTTGTTCAAAAATTAAATACCTTGTAATCATTGGGAAAGCACTTCTATTCAAAATGGAAGACATACAGTATTTATACATATGATCAGTCAGATCATGTCTGCTGCAGTCAGTGCCACTGCTAGCCATTTTGGTGCCCAAAGCATAATTCCTTTATGATGAACCCCCCCCACCCTGAGAAAAAAATGTTTGCTCTATTTCGACCTCTCTCTGACCATCTTACAACGAATGATGCCATCAGGCTACCTGTCGCGAGACATTTTACCAGCAGTCATGTGACTGACCAGAGGCACACAGCATTAAGTGTATCTGGGTGCCTGCCTCTTCCTCTTGACCGGAATGCTTTGTTTGGTTCACAAAGGATGGTGACAGTAAACTATGCAGTATTGGCAATTTCCTTACTGTTTTTTTCGGTTTTTGCTTCTTTTTCGCTGACTTGGTCATGACGAATGTCTGAGAAACTCCATCGCTACCTTGTTGTAGCCGGTGCCTGGCGTGTACAGTGGGCAGTGCTTCGACTTGGCCAGCTTCACTCGCGGTCCGCGCGTGGGATCACGCGGTATCACGCGACTTTAATTTGTATTTTCCCAGTGAGACGCTGCAACAACCCAAACAACCGGTAGATGGCTCAAGTGAGCAGGGTGTCTCGTAAAAAGAAATAGAGCCTGGAAAACCCTACACAGACTTCACTACAGACTTTAGCAGACTGGTTTAGAAATAATTTCATAGCCAGAAATATGCCTGCCCTGCCCTAATAAAGAAATATTTGGTTAACTGCGAGTGAATCCCGTTTGCAACCGTAGAAGAAACGCAGGACAAATTAAACATTCTGGTTTTCTCAGAGTGCAACGATGATAGACAGACATCATTTGGACAAAATATAGAGCATATTAACCTCCGTTGCTCAGCCAAATGCCTTCCTGTTACGTCCTGTTATCACGGAGTTACAGGCGATAAACGTTTTTTTAAGGTCACAAGTTTACTTCATTAGCGGTTTATTTTTTTGATTATTAAAGAGTGTTTTTCATTTAAAGGTTTGACTTCGTGCTTATTCAGTAGAGCATTTAGTGCTCTTCCCAATCCCAGACGTTCACATTGCATGTTTGTTTGTAATGGATGCAACCGCGAGATAGGCTACGCGTTTGACGGCAATGAGTTGTGAACGGACATGAACCAAGACATATAGCCCAGCAGCAATCTATAGGACTGTTCGTTATTTATTGAAGGGGCCACCGGAGGAATTTTGAGTGCTTGAGTCAAAAGTTGCATGACCCTCCCTTATGGCGATAGAAAAGTGCCATATTGCACTCGAGCGATAAAACATGCATACGGGCGTATTATATTATTTCACACTCGTAGATATTCTCTGCGCGCACGCACTCAGAGGAAACTGCTCCCCGAGCGAGGAAAAATATGCTGCGAGCGAGGAGGAATCTGACCAGCGCTCACTCGAAAATCACTCAGCTCTCTCGAAGTTGATTTCTGCTCGCGCGAAGTGAATTTCTGCTCTACTTGGGGGCGGTAACCAGGTTTGGTACTAGCTCTGCTGTGTTTGAAGAGTGAAATTTGATTGACAGCCCTCCTCAGTCGAAGAAGACAACCAGAGACGAATCTTCCAGACAGACAACAACGGCATCTGGCAGTGGGCAGAGGTTTCTTCAGGTAAGAATCCCGTGGCTAAATTCGGCATTTGTGATGACCGAAAAACTGTGGCTTGTGTAAAATTTCATCTGAGTATGTTTCTGAGAAATATGTTAGTGTAGCTTAACTTCAACATTGGTCTTCTTTGTATAGTCTAGAACGTTATTACTTAGTCTGTAATGTTAACCGCTAGCGACTAGCTAACGTTAACTTTGGTTAAGCTTTAGCTCCATGTCTGGCTGGCTGCTGGCAACAATTAGAAGGTCATTAGGCTAACTGAACTATTGTAAGGTGAACGTGCATATTCTGTTTGTTAGAGAAAAAATTTGAGAAATAAACATTTCTGAGAAATGTTAGTGTAGCTTAACATAAACATTAGCCGTAGTCTAGAACGTTATTACTTAGTCTGTAATGTTAACCGTAGCTAACGCTAGCGACTATAATGTTAACTTTGAGATTTCATTGACAGATCTCCTTTCAAGCCCGGGAAGTTCCTGAAAGGCGTTTCAACTCTGCGGCTGAGCAGGCATTTTTGAGGTAGGATAACCTGGATTGAGTCAAGTATTCAATAGATGAAAATATGTTTCTGAGAAATATTTTGTGTAGTGAAGTAAACTTAATAATCACCATTAGTCTTCGTGCATTCTATCTAGCTAACTAACGTTAACTTTTCAGGTCTTTAGGCTATAGGTCTTTAGGTCTTTAGGCTATACTTTTCAGGTCTTTAGGCTGTTAAGAGCAATAAACATATATTGCAATGTTAAAGAATTCATGTTTTTTCATTCAGATATGTAAATAAACATGTATAAGTTGCTATTAATGAATTAATGGGGAGATAATCGATAATCGGATCTAATCGAAATCGAATCGGACTGAAAAAATGAATCGTTAGATTAATCGATGCATCGAAAAAATAATCGCTAGATTAATCGTTTAAAAAATAATCGTTTATCCCAGCCCTACTCTGAATGCAACAGCACAGCCTACTCAGCCAACTCTCTTTCTGTTAATGGGGATATTTTTCTTTTTGAACGAGACAGGAGCAGATATTAGTATGAAAGAAAAGAAGGATAGTGTAAGTTTATGACAATGAAAAGTGCATGGTACAGGGGTATTAGATCAGTTCATATTTGAAAGTTCCTTACCCATGGGTAGTTAAATGTTAGGAACATGTAGTAAAACAGCATTCCTCCTCAGCAGTGTTTGCTCCGAAAATTTACTGGACTGTGACTTATTGTGTAAATTGTGTAAAATTGAGCAAAGAAAAAACAAATAAAATCACAGCAAAAGACAGGGAAGGGAAACCATTACCATTATAAGAGTTGTTAGATTAATTCAATGTGTGATTAGATAGTAGTTAGTTGTGAACCTCATGCTTACAGCCGGTGGTTGGTTGGTTGGGGGAGGGGGGGCCCATGGCCACCACTTGTGCATAGGGCCCAGAATTTGGTGCTACGCCCCTGACGACGAGAGCGCGGAGGGCTGGAGGAGCGAGAGAGAGAGAGAGACAGACCAATGACGAGAGTGAGAGAAAGCGCTGCAATTTTTAAAAAAATGGCTAGTGGAAGTGATGGCACGGAGACTGGTCTTACCTTGTCTGTACTGCTGCAAGTTTCATCACCTGGTAAGAAACCCACAATTGCAGTGTCATGAGCAAATGTCTACAATGAGCAGCTTCAAAGAATGTATAGTGATTTCTAGCTCGTAGTGTGAAAAAAGTAGCCTATTTATTTGAATATCTCACGAAAAAAGTCAAATGAACTGAACTTTGAACTAGTTCAGAATTAAAATTGTGAACTTTGAACGTGAACTGTTCACTTTGAGCATGTATGAACTGAACTTGAACTAGTTCAGAAAAGCTGTGAACTGGCACAACACTGTTTAAATCTTAAATTTGTCTATGTATGTCATTATGTCATCTGTACCACACTTTGTCATTTCCATCACAACACATATTTTAAGTTAAACATGTAAAAATAATACAACATGCATTTCTGGAAAATTAATAAATGTAATATTTTTGCTGATATGTGTAATATTTAATAAAATACATTTGGAACAGTAGCTAGATGTTATTTTTGCTTGAAAACACACGTTTTGTTGTGTTTTGGAAACGTGTGATTGGGATGTCGTGGCCTACTGGTTAGGGCTTCGGACTTGTAACCGGAGGATTGCTGGTTCGAACCCCGACCAGAAGGAACGGCTGATGTGCCCTTGAGCAAGGCACCTAACCCCTCACTGCTCCCCGAGCGGCGCTGTAGCAGGCATTAGTGTGTGCTTCACCTCACTGTGTATTGAGTGTGTTTCACTAATTCACGGATTGGGATAAATGCAGAGACCAAATTTCCCTCACGGGATCAAAAGAGTATATATACTTATATACTTATACTGGAAATGACAGTTAGACTTTTGGAATAAAATGTCAAAAATATATATTATTCAAGTGAAATCTTTACAGCCACTATTAGGGCAAGTTTCTAGAAAGAGTAGATAATTAAACCATGCAAATTTAGATTTTTTACTGAAAGATGTTATATTTTCTGAAAATGACCAGGTCAAAGAGTACCATAGTTGAAGAATAACCCTGCAGCAATAGCATATGTCTTATATTAACGTCAATTCCAGTTTTGTTAACACGGATAGGAAGCCAAGTTGTAGCTCCGAACTTACTGACAATAGCCTAAGCATGATCAATGGCAACGTCTGACTCTGATAGGCCTGCCTATACAGATAGAGAAGAAGAGACTGTCTGACTGACTTTTGTGCAAAAAAGTGAAATAATACTGTTCATAATATTTGTCCCCTCAGGACCAGATGGCTGTGTGACATGTTTTCAGTTCTGTGCAAGGAACCACCATCACACCATGGTAAGTGATAACTTACTTGTCCTCTATTTACTAGTGTCACAATGTAGTCAACATGTAGCCTATATTATTATAAGTTATAGGGATATTTTGTAAGCATTTATTTACCAATGAGAATAGCCTAGCCTAATGTTATCCCTTTGCATCTCTCCACAGGGATACAAAGGCTAGGGTTGAGTGATGTTTTTGTATCAAAGAAGGCATGACACCTTAGACTTATTTTATGTGGCATTTTCAAAATGTGTTGGCTATGCAGGTCATGTGACACCTCTTCCGAGACACAGGCTCAGTTACTTTGCCATTATTAGTTAAATCACAGTCAGTTTTCAAGGGTCAGCCCATTACCATGCATACACCACTCATGCATTTGCTCATTCCAGTCTATTAATGCACTGAACATTTATCTCTGACGATTTCATAGAAAGACAGAGCAGGAGGTTGGATATCAGGAGCGTGAAGGAGTTAATCTTGTATTTACATGTCACCTGTACTATAGTCTTATTTAATATATGCATAGGATTAATATTCTGCTGATTTGTCTTCCCATTACCCCACAACAGAGGTGGGACCAAGTCATTGTTTTGCAAGTCACAAGTTAGTCTCAAGTCTTTGCCTTCAAGTCCCGAGTCAAGACAGGCAAGTCCCGAGTCAAGTCCCAAGTCAAGACCGACAAGTCTCAAGTCGAGTCCCAAGTCCTACCGTTTGAGTTTCGAGTCCTTTCGAGTCCTTTTAACAATAGAGAAATAATATTTACACAGATCATGTACTGTATGCTTTTAAGATTTGTATATATTTATTAAACCTTTTTTTGGAAGAACATTGTTCAAACACTCATTTCAAAATCATTTTCAAGTGTAACCTTAACATTTTCAACCATGTCACCACGTTATAAAATATATCCTCACTCTAAAAAATTAAATAAAAAAATAAATAATATACATGTAGCCTAATATATGCCTCTATCAGTTTTATCTACCGCTCTGGTTTTCACATACAAAGCAACACTGGCTTGATTGGCTGTGCTCGAGTCTCATCGCTACTCTTTCTACCGTTCACTATAGGTTCTCGGCAAGTTCCAGTAATCAACCGATCACATAAGCCTTTCTAGTGCATAAACTAGATGATTGTATTCATGGAAATGTTATCGATTGGAAAGTATTATATCACATACCTACAAATAGCCTACACATAGGCCTAATGTTATCTTGGTAGTTACTTTAAATAAATGCTTAGAAGTAAATAACTGTAGGCTGCAGGCTGTCACGAGGATGAGACCAAATGTTACTGTAGGCCAGTGGTTCTCAGATTTTTTCTTTCATTCCCCACTTTGATCAAGGGGGCCTTTTCGAGCCCCACCTATCCCTCATCGCTCTAAGAAAGTGGTAGGTCAAGCTTAAAATTGTCAAATGTATTGACATAATGACAAGTTCTAAATATATCCTCTTCACCAGAGTTCAAATCTGCTGGTGCTGCAGATATAATAATAAATAAATACATAATGTGCCATTGTAAATTAAACACACATATTTCTGTTTTCCTGCAACATATTAGGAAGCATAGGCCAATATTTTACAGCATTGTACAATATATTCAATGAAAAACCAACATGCTGCATTAAATGGATCCATAATCCAGTGAGCGCTGCTGGTTGGGAAATATTTTTGAAATAAACTTTGCAGGGATGTGATGTAGGCCTACTGTTTAATACACGGGATCACAAGAGTGGCTCCCGAAGCAGACGTTTCAGTCAGATTCTCAAAGGCATAATACTGTTGCGATCGAGGCGCATGTTCCATACCTCAAGTTTTTTGCTGAATGCAGTAATCTTATCTGCTAGATGAGGGTAGGTGCTTGTCTTTGCCTTGTAACTGGAGATTTAACTCATTGAGCTTTCCAAATATATCGCTAAGATAGGCCAGCTTCATCAAGAAATGTTCATTAGTGAACGTGCTTGCAGATTCAAATATGCGCTCTTCCTCCAAGATGAGGCGACTCGGAGCTCAAACACGCGCGACAGCACTTTACCTCGGGAAAGCCACCTTGCCTCGCTGTGAAACAGTACAGCCTTTTGCTCAGCTCCCATCTCCTCGCAAAGTGCGGAGAATAGACGCACTTTTAAGGGCCGGGTCTTGATGAAATTCACCACTCTCACAACCTCGTTCAAAATCTCATTCAGGTCCTGACTAACTAAGCTGCCTTGACACGAGCGCTTCCCTATGAATAACACAGTGCGTCCATTGCGCATCGGGTGCTACCTGGGCCTAGGCTACAGATAACAAGTTTTTTTTTTTAAAAAACGTTTTTCACCTGGCATGTCTCCAGTTTGAGAAACGCTGCTGTAGGCTACCCTTTCGTGTCGGCAAGTTTTATTCATTATAACAAGCCTTGTTAGTGCATCGTAGATGATGGCAATTCACACATTATCGATGGGGAAGTAGGCCTATCTCATACTAGCCTACACGTCATATTATCTTAAAGTTAAAAAGTTAAATGTTAGAGAAGTGAATGTTGCTGGATTCATAGTAGCCTAATAACGAAGACAAAGCCAGGCTGAACGAGACCGTAACAATATTATCTAACGGTCTAGATTCTCGGCAAGTTAGTTATTAACCAAGCCTTATTCTAGTATCCTAGATGATTGCGTTCATGGCAATTTACACATTACTGATGGGGAAGTAGCCTTCAGCAAATAGGCTACAAATCTGGGTAGTTATAAAGTTAAATGTTAGAGAAGTTAATGTTGACCGCGCATCAGGCTAGCCTACTTAGGGACTGTACGATATTTACCGGGGGGGGGAGGGCCTAAGATAATTTTTTAAGCCTTAGGGGAAGGCCCAGGAGAAATGTTTTGGCCTGGGGGGAGGGCCGAGGAAAATTATTTTTTCCTGATCCATGATATTTTTTTCCCCTGATCAATGATCCGTTTTCGATATTTTAAAAGGTTTGTAGGCCAAAACATGATTCACGTCTCTTTGACAGAGTGGGCGAGTCCAAAAAGTCGCAACCCTAGCTGCTACCTGAATCTCCCACAACTCCCATCGTAAGCTTGCAGGTCACCCGCGGTTATGAGTCATAAACCAAATATTTGAATGATATTCGGGTCATTTGCGGGCGGGTTAGTTAAAATTAATTAAATATATATATTCTACAAATAGGCCTACTTAAAATATCACGAGAAGGCTAGCATCAATACAGTAAAGCATCAATACAGTAAGTCAACAGTAAAGAAGCTGAAGACGCGAGTTAAAATAATAAAGACACCCCTTCAGGAAAAGCGATATAGGCTATGGGAAATTAAAAGTTTCTTAAAGAAGATGACAGTAGTACAAGTTATGGTCTATAGGCCTACTTCTTGCGAAGCCTTTTAAAAGTAGCCTATGACAGCCGAAACGGGCAGCCGGCAGGAATAAATCTTATGGCACAGACTACACAGCCATATCTACCGGTATGTATAGGTTCGCCATGGGCGTAGATTTGCGTGGGGACCGAAGGACGTGTCCACACCAATATCAAATTACGACTGAAATGTCCCCACCAATATTTCTCACTTCAGTGCTGCGGATCATCTCGTACAGATCTTGTAATGTGCAGTAGCATATAAGGGTAAATCGCGCTGATTTGAAGTTGCCTAACTACCAGTGAGCCGCAGTCTCCTGCGCAGCATTGCGCAGCGCTTCAGCTTCACTTCGGCATATGAAGTGCGTCCAAATTCACCCATTCTTCTCTGTTGAACTCCTCGACAAGTAGTCTACTCATCACACATGTGTCACACGAAAGACCCTTTTCTCATATTTTAAACGGTGCTAGATAGCCACTATTTGCTGTGATAAACAGTTCGCGAGAAAAATAAGAGAAAAATAAGAGATGTAATAATTATTCTCTGCGCCCATCTCCACATCCATTTGTCTCGGTGGAATATCGTAGGCCTACACACTCTTCACGCAACACATGAAAAACCATATATCAGAATAAACAGCAGACCTTACCGAACACAAGAGTGTAATGCATTCCCGTATATAGTTAGCTGTTCCAGAGTAATCCGGTTTTGAAATAAATTGTAGCAAAATTCAACATGGTCTTTCGGCTTTAAACATTTCTTAAAACTGAACTGTGCTTACATCGCCTAGATATCTGTAAATATTAGAATCAGATTATATACATGCAGCTCACGGTTAAGAGTTTGTCAATGCCTTAATGATTTCTTTTCACAAAATGCTAAGCATGCATGTATTTAAGTTTCTTAAAACTGAGCTGTGCTTAAATGGGTCAATGCATGATTTCATAACAGACCAAATAGAAAATAAATGTTAAATGTTAAATATAGCCTACATATCTGTACATATTAAAATCAGATTATGTAGGCTACACAGTATAGTTAGATCAAGTTGGACAGTAGCACATTTTAATCATGGATAGTTGGACAGTAGCACATTTGAATCATTTTATATGCTGGTGAAAGAGTTGAGTGGCTTTTCTTTTGGGGGGGGGGGGGGGGCAGTGGGTAGTGTCCCCACAAAAGCTCAGACCAAACCTACGCCCTTGAGGTTCGCGCATGCATAACAGTTACCTTAGTTCGTTGTGTTTGTGACTTTAAACAGTGGATGTGCTTTAGTAAAGCTTTGTGCTTCATTCAGCATTTTAAACCAGTTCTTACGCTAAGGTTTTGACCAGCAATGTATCTCTCTTGCCTACCTTGCCTCCCCATTTCTATTTTCGAAAGAAGTATGTCCATGGCCAAATCTTATCCTAGTGTTCTAATCCTTGGTGGTTGCGTGCGTGCTTGCATTCTCAATTCATTCTCTCTCCTGCGCAAACATTATGTCCTGCATGCCTGCGTGTAGTTCTACTGCATAAAGTTTTGCAAATAAATTAGTTTGTTTTACAGAAATGGACTACTGCATGCAGGCTATTACCAAAAGCACACATTTTGTAAATAAGCGGGTCGGATCGCGGGTCGGGTATAATTTTGTCCTAATTAATATTCGCGGTCGTCCGAGTTGCGGTCGGGTTGATTAAAATATCGGGCGACCGCGGGCCGCTTGTGACCAAACCCACGCAACACTGGTTTGTAGCCCCGTGTGTGTATGTGTGCTTATGACATTTGCTGGCCGTTTTAACCTTGTAAACGTCATTTTTCGACCAGTTTTATTTGATTCACGTAGGGGGGAGGGCCTAGGAGAATTTTTTTGAGCCGGGGGGAGGCCCCTGGAAAAAAAATTTTGACCAGGGGGGAGGGCCAGGCAGAACATTTTTAACCCGATCGTCTGGCGACCGGCCCTCCCCCCCGCTAAATATCGTACAGTCCCTTACTGAAGGAGACCGTAACCGAGGTATAGGCTATATGAGTCTATGTAATCAAAACGGTTGTCTAGGTTCTCGGCAAGTCGCGGACACCAAGCCTTGTTTTTAGTGTATCGTAGATGATTGTGTTCATGGCCATTCACATATCGATGCTGTCAGATCAAAACAACGTGGATCTAATTTGATTGGATGTCGTGCCACACACACGTCATGCACACAGATGCACACAGGTGCAAAAGGAGATAGAGCGGTAATGTGTCGTGTGAACATACTTTTTGATCTTTTGGTTCGAGGAAAGTAGCGAGTCTTTTCAAGTCAAAAGGGTCAAGTCCAAGTGAAGTCACGAGTCACTGATGTTAAAGTCCAAGTCGAGTTGCAAGTCTTTTTAGATTTTGTCAAGTCGAGTCTAAAGTCATCAAATTCATGACTCGAGTCCAAGTCATGTGACTCGAGTCCACAACTCTGCCCCACAATCCCTCTGTCTTTCTAGAAAGATGTCAATGTCAACAGCAGAAGGAAAATTACTCTGCAGGCCCTTCGGAAGATGGATTTTTTAAGACCTGGAATGTAAGTTTTTGATTAAATTGTGTGTCCTCTTTAACTCTTTCTTCTTTTTTTACTTTGTCTTCTATATATCTATTCCCACTAGAGGGGAAACAATACTAACTATTCCCACTAGAGGGGGAACAGTACTACTAGAGGGGGAAGTACTAGCTATTCCCACTAGAGGGGGAACAGTACTCGCTAATCCCACTAGGGGGAGAGCAGTACTAGCTAATCCCATAAATAATAGAAAGCTAGATACTGCATTGGGCTAGCCTGGCTAGCGCCACCACTTCTCAATGAGACATGGTCTGGGAACCAAACGTTAATTTTCTCGTATTTGAAAAAAATGCCCAGATCCGTTTATTGGGTGCCACGGATGTCTATCAAATGCGTCTGTGCATAGCTCATCATCGTCTTGCTTTCCCCCTTGTTCTGTGATTGGTCCCCTATCTCAGGCGAAAATTTGCTCCATGGTCTCCAGGCTGCCTTAGCAGCGTGAATCAAATCACGCGCAAGGCAGCATGGGAACACTCAGGTTAGCATTGGGCTCGAGTTCTATTAGGTGGCATACGTAAACGCGGCCACTATTGCTATATTGCAATATTGCTGGGGGCAGCATGTTTATGGCGACGCTATTTACGTACGTTTGGGAGCCTAATGCGGTATCTAGCTTTCTAATATCTATGGCTAATCCCACTAGAGGTGAGAGAACAGTACTAGCTATTTCCACTAGGGGGAGACAGTATTGGCCATTACCACTAGGGGTAGAATAGTACTAGCCATTACCACTAGGGGTAGAATAGTGTGTGAGAATAGGGGGAGAAAAGTGTGTGTGTGTGTGTGGCTCATTTCAGAGGAGGAGGATTAAGAGTCCTCATACTCACCCCCTTATGCAGTAATAAAACGTATCCAACAGCCCTGTGTGTGTCTGTGTCATTTCAGAGGAGATGAGGAGGATTGCACTGAACCATCAACTGTGCGTGTGTGTGTGCGTGTGTGGGGTGTGTGTGTCTGTGCATATGTGGTGTGTGTGTATGTGTGTGCTATCTGTCCTGTGTGTCCAGGTCAAATTCCTCCTAAAATGGACGCAGGGGATTCCTCTCTGTGAGACACAACAGACGGCAGTCACCAAGTGCCCGTCAACAGCCGACACACACACACTCACACACACACATACACTCACATACACACACACATACCCTCTCTGTCTCTGACCCCCTCCACACACACACACACGCACGACACCACCACACACACCCATGCTTTCTCTCTGTCTCTGACCCCCTCCACACACACACACACGCACGACACCACACACACACACACGACACCACACACACACACACACACCCCTTGCTTTCTCTCTGTCTCTGACCCCCTCCACACACCCACACATGCACGACACCACACACACACACGACACCACCACACACACACACACACACACCCATGCTTTCTCTCTCTCTCTCTCTCTTTCCACACCATGTAAACACTATATTACTCTCTCTTTCGCTCTCTCTCTATCTCTACTCTCTCTCTTTCCACACCATGTAAACACTATATTATTCTCTCTATGTCTCTCTTTCCACACCATATAAACACTATATTACTCTCTCTTTCTCTCTATATCTCTCTCTTTCTTTCTCTCTCTCTTTCTCTCTATCTCTCTCTTTCTCTCTGTCTTTCTATCTGTCTTTACACACCATGTAAACACTATATTACTCTTTATCTCTCTCTCTCTCTCCCTCTCTTTCCACACCATATAAACACTATATGTGTCTTTTGTTTTTCTCTCTCTATGAATTGAATTGGCTCTGCCCCACAGGAAGTTGAATTTGAATGACAGGAAGTGGAATTAAATTCATGGCAATTCACAAACAATTCCACACAGTCACACAAGAGAGAATGTGTTGAATCTCACACACAACCTAACAAACAAACAAGCCTCACACACAAACAAACAAGCCTCACACACAACCTAACAAACAAACAAACAAACAAGCCTCACACAACCTAACAAACAAACAAGCCTCACACAAAAACAAACAAACAAGCATCACACAACCTAACAAACAAACAAGCCTCACACAACCTAACAAACAAACAAACAAACAAGCCTCACACACAACCTAACAAACAAGCCTCACACAAAAACAAACAAACAAGCCTCACACAACCTAACAAACAAACAAGCCTCACACACAAACAAACAAACAAGCATCAAATAAACACCAAAACTGATATCATATCTGACATATACTGTATAGCTTCATTGTTAAACACTACACTTAACTTATCTACAGTATATGAATTTTCGGTAACACTTTACTTGACAGGTGAGTTCATAACACATTCATAGCAGCTGTCATAAACGGCACATAAAGCATTCATGACTGTTTCATGAGACATGACTCAACATTCATACCAAACCTTTCATGAATGTGGAAGACAGAACGACGACAACTTGTCAAAATAAAAGTACAACAATAGCAAAGCAGCATTGCTGTTTTTGTTCCAAACCTCTTACCTGATCACGTCACATCTGAGTCAGAGTGATAGATCTCTCTATGGCTCTGATCTGAGTCAATGGGCTACTCCAGTGCCAAAAAGACAGAACATGGTCAAGCAAATAAGTTTCATAAAGAAATTATTTGTTTTATAATGTAACCTTTGCAGATAATTTCTCATCATTTGCTACTGGGAATGTCCATTGTCCAACTGTTCCAGGTTAACAAATACGGGTCTGCTGAATGTAGGCTAGTTTACAAAAAATAAAATGTATTATTATTGTTATTATTATTAAAAATATATTACCGGTATATTAGTAACCCTCCACAATATATATACACAATATATATCCTCCACACACAATATATACCCTCCATACAATATATACCCCCCACACAATATATACCCTCCACACAATATCTACCCTCCACACCCAATATATACCCTCCACACAATATCTACCCTCCACACAATATATTGGTGAACCCCACATGCAATATATTGCTCCACACAATAGGCTTAATGGCTAAATAAAATGACGAGCAAGTGGACAACATCAACTTAATTTCCATGGTCAATCTTTAATCTTACATTATGATTCATGGTACAGTCAAGAACTCTCCGTAATTTACATATTAAATACTTCATATAAAATCTACCCTAAATTCAGTTTAGTTTCATGCTGTTGTTTATGCTATATAATCTATTTCAATGAGTTATTGATTTAGCAGCTAGTTTCTAGTGAATTCATCAATACTGATGCATTCCAGAAAACCTGGAGGATAAAAATAACACTATCACATCACATCCCTTTAATGATGAATGAGGAAGATTCATTTATAAATAACACGATCACATCACATCCCTTTAATGATGAATGAGTAAGATTCATTGATTGAATATTGAAAGATTATCATTGTTTCTGTACAATATATATTTTACTCTATTTTCTATCTATTCTAAAGTACCACAGAATCTGCTTCTTAAAGCAACACCAAAGAACTTTTCCTCTGTCGCACGCACTATTTGTTTATCCAGCACCAGCTTTGCAAATAACAATGTCCACAGACAAGGTAGAATATGTTGCATGATTTTATGAAAGTACTGATGTATTGCGACATCAGATGCAAGTCAAATTTGTAGTTTCTCATGTCTCATTCCATCGAACTACAGATCCGCTACCCGATCCGGCAAACTTACATAGTGCGGTTATAACTGATAGAGGGCTGCAAAGCGAATGCAGAAAGAGCTGTTCACCCTGTTACGAGTTGATGAACCACTGAAACGATTTTGGAAACATTATTTTAAGGTACAAAAAACTCTTTGGTGTCGCTTTAACTGCCAGGGTGATTTATTTTAAAGATTCTGTATACTCTGCCTTGAAATCCAGTGTTGAGTTTATAGTTGTTATACAATCTGTAATAGCATTACAAAGAGCAGCAAGTCTCCAATCTGATTATGTTAAAGGAAAA
>NW_027468859.1:2028448-2035948 GCF_046254945.1 Alosa pseudoharengus
AAGCGGATGGACATCCCGACACTCTTTCATACATGAAACTTAATAGTGACCCAATGCCATTGATAGCCAACCGGTATGCTGCTCCAAACGAAAAGTATAGGCCTATGTCTCACAGTAAAACGCAAGAAATGAAGGTCTATAGCTGACTCGAATAGGCTACAAGCCATGGTCCAAATAAAGGTGCTGTGCTTTGCCCAGCATGAATTCAGGATTCACGATAGTCTGTCCCCTAAACATTCCTCACCCGTTATCTGGACATGCATGAAAACATTTGAAAACAAAACTCACTGCCATGTAATATTTGATCGCTGTTTTGCTACTAATTATCTTTCACGTAATGCATACGCACAGAAAGTGAAAGTAGGCCTACTATGCGCTCCGTGTCTGTAGCTGTCTGTTCACGTCCGCAATCGATTGTAACGTTCCTCAAATGGAGAACACATCCATGTTCTCTCACGTTATATTATAGGCTTGCAGAGTGCGACTTACCCCACCATAATTGGGGGGTACTGCTCCTTCACTTCTTCTATAACCATCATGGTCCAATACTATATCAATCCCCATCGTGATCGCCAAGTGCAACAAGTGCAACACACACAAGGTCTAAACATGCGACAAACTGATAATCAGTACTAGGCTACAGAACATCTCATCGTTCTTATATATCCTGTCGTCTCCCTGCGGCCTGCTCACGGCTTTCATCCTGTGCCTCTCCTGTCTGCTGAGCACCCCTTTCATTAACACATATGAACAGTGTATAAAACCTAACTGCACCTACACTTTTAATGTAATTGTTTGTAGATCTTAGTGTTAATATTTCCTGCTTACTCTTTTAGCACCAACAAGTGGCAGATGTCTGTGTGCCCTTTCCTTCTGCTCATAGTGTCTCTTTGAATAAAATAAAATCCTGGTTTCATTAAGATAGTATCAGGGTTCTCAGATTAAACTACATTTATCAAGCTAAAAATATGAAATAATAGAATGTAAAAACAATACCAACCAGTTAAAACAAATTCAAATACTAGCATACTATTTAGCCTAGGCTACTTGGGCCTTTTTATGTTTCCACAGGTTTCACTGATGTTATAAAAAAGGTAATAAAAACACAGGATCTGTGCCAAACTGATTTCAAAAGGGCACAATAATTTATTCAAAATAAAATGAGAATAATCACATAGGCTATGGAGTTCATCTCGTTGGAAATGACAATTGATTTTACCTCAACACAATGAAAAGCTTGATTTAAATAGAGAATTAGCCTATCTTGCTAACCTTGGTCTAACCAAGGTCCACTTTACTAGCCTCAGTGGGTAAGTAGCCATTAATTCAATGTATGAAGACGTGACATGAGCTATGAAAGAACAAAACACGTTTATAAATGAAGGTTGTAAAATAACAAATTTTCAACAAGCTAGACGTTAGCTAGCAACTTACATTTACCCATGCACGTCAGCAGATAGGGGTCCACAATAGGGGTTTCTGAAATCGCTTTACATTAAAATGTTCCTACGATAAAAATAGGAGTTGACTTGTAGGCCTATTCAAACTTTAATGATATTTTTTCACAATATCAGAAAAATTATCTGACCCCCCCAAAACTGATATTTCTGTACCCCCTGTAATTCGAACTATGCTGTCATGCTTCTGTGTTTGCGGTTCCTGATCGCTAAACGTTTGTGTTCCTTTCCTGTCGATAGTGGTTGATGTAGAAGCACGTAATAGGCTATAATAATTTGACTTTAGCGGTGACAAAACCTGCTGAGAGAGAGAGAGAGCAAAGAGAGAGAGGCACCCCCAAAGTGGTCCTGCGCGCGCGCGTGTGTGTGTCTCTGCATGGGGTTCAATTGAAGTCAGAGTTGGTCCGCTTTCAGGCCGCTCCATTATTAGATTAACGTCAGACAGCGCTGTAAAATGTGTGGGAATTTCTCGCATTATGATGGCTAGCGTTGCAGGACTTTTATTAGTATGCTCAATTCTTAGTAATAATTTATGCGCAATCCCGCACTGAAATTTAGGCCCTGGTTTTAAATGCGCATCTTTTTTTCTCTCGCTCTCTCTGCGAGCATTTGTTCTGCTGCCAGCTTGTGCCAATACGCTATATCGTCCAAAATGCTTGATTGCATTAGCCTAGAAATCTAGACGCGCCCCTAGCGGCAGCAAATTACATTTGCTGCCAGGGCTAGTCTAGCAACTCTCCGTTGACTTGTGAGCTCTAGAAATCGAAACTAAATCTTTAGTTTGTTGGGCTTAACATAATGATTGATGGCAGAGTTGCAACGTTTTGGCTTGAATTCCCTGCTACTTCAAAACAAATATCCTATTGCGTCCTATTGCGTGCAGAGGGAATTTGAAAGACAACTGATTATCCCGCCCCTCGGACTGAGCACTGCCAACGGTGAGTGCTCAGACCCTACATTATAATATGGGTCTGGCTCGCCAGGCTATGATTGCATTGCATTCTCCACATTTTTAGCTAAATTTTCATGTACCATATAAGCATTTTTGTTCAGTGAATCTTTTGTAAATTGCTTTACAATTACCGTCGGGCCTATATGCCTATTGCCTGGCTTGCCTCATCTTCGGTCACGTCCTTTTAAAACTGTCTTTTTCTCTATCGTGAGCATTTAATCTGCTGCCAGCTTGTGACTCCACATCGCCCAAAATGCTTGATTGCATTGCATTCTCCACATTTTTAGCAAAATTTTTATGTATCATATCAGCATTTTTGTTCAGTGAATCTTTTGTAAATTGCTTTACAATTACCGTGGGGCCTATAGGCCTATCGCCTGGCTTGCTTCAGTCACGTCTAAAACTGCATCTTTTTCTCTATCGTGAGCATTTAATCTGCTGCCAGCCTGTGACTCCACATCGCCCACAATGCTTGATTGCATTGTATTCTCCACATTTTAAATACATTTTGGTGTACCACATGGTATTTTCTTTCAGTGAATCTTTTGCTTTGCAATGACCTTCCTGCCCTCCTCTTGGCTGCCTTCACTCCTTCGTCTTCATTAACATTAATCTTTTTGGCCTCAATAATCCAGTTACATAGTCTCTGTTTTTGGTTTTGGATTTTGTGAAATACATTTCTAAATAAATGCGACTTATAGTCCGGTGCGACTTATATATGTTTTTTTCCTGTTCATGACGCATTTTTTGACTAATGCGACTTATACTCAGGAGCGACTTATAGTCCGGAAAATACGGTACTTATCACACACACACACACACACTGACCTGGTACATCATGTGGAGCATGTAGACGTTGGAGTCGTCAAACACAGCGCCCATACGCTCTAAACTCATCTCACACATCTGGAGCAGCTCTGATGGGTGTGTGTACTGAGTCAAGGACAAACACACGCACACACACACACATATAAAGTACATATATACACACAAACAAACACACACACACATATAAATAAATACACACACACACACACACACACATAAACACACACAGGGGTGTAGTGGTAAAAAAAAAGGTGGGTAAAAAAAGAGGTGGGTAAACTACTCATTCTGTGATCAGGCACACCACAGTATACCGGTGTGTATCCTGACTACATCGCTATAGGCTACCATTTGATGAGTTTACATGACATGCGCTATATGGTGCCATTTGATGAGTTTACATGACATGCGTTATAGGCTACCATTTGATGAGTTTACATGACATGCGCTATATGGTGCCATTTGATGAGTTTACATGACATGCGCTATATGGTGCCATTTGATGGTACCAAGGGTATCACTGAGTGCTCCCTCATAGGCCACACAATCGCTATTCAATACTATGTACATTAAAAAAAGTTCATTGTTAACTCCAGAAGGAATAAATATGGTTGAAGTCTATGAAGTTTATTAAATCACAATAAAGAGTGAACAAAAATGTCAGGATGTAGTCAGTATGTTAGAATGGCCTAATCACCATAAAAAGTAAGAAATATTAACTCTTACAGACAAACTACCTATAATGAAATAATATACTGTATAGCAATTTATTTAGCATGCAGGACTAGGAGTCCAGGCTGAATGCTATAGCCTACCTACACCTTTAAGTTTACTGACCTAATCTGTACACGTCTCTGTGCCAGTAGCATTTGAAAAGAGGAAAGGGGAGGGGGGACTCCCCCTCTATCATTTCATATGGAGCCTGTCAGAGTAAACTTGCCCAGTTATTTCTCTTTAGGGCTTTTATTATGCCTGGGATGTGAAGTCATGTAGCATCATCCACAGTTAGTCTACATGGCATGTGGTGTGAAGTCATGTAGCATCATCCACAGTTAGTCTACATGACATGTGGTGTTTACATGTCATGTGGTGTGACTAATCTTTCCTGCTTCCTGCTAACTGCCACAAGACGATTGGTTACTGACACCATAATGCAGCGCAATACATTAATCTAAGTTCATTCGCAATATGGATTATGGTGTTGCGCAGGCCACGTTCAGCAATATGAAACTATAGACAATTGTAAAATTACATTAATTTAGAATTGTTTTTGAACAATATGCTATGTAAAGATGGATAAATGCAATTTAGAGGTTAATTTTAGAGCGTTAACACTATTTCCGAATTTCAGGAGGTGTGTAAACGGTGTTTAGATATGTTTAGCCTTCACTGCATCCCTGTACACACACAAACACATACACACACACATGTACAATTGTCCATATGCATCAAACTCATCTCATTCATCTGAAGCAGCTCTAACACACACACACACACACACACACACACACACACACACACACACACACAGTGTAAGGATATCGCTCTGGTGCTTGGCCTTGCGGAACTCCTGCATGATGTTGCGGGCGTAGCGTAGCGTGTCCCTCACTTCCTCTGGGGGCGGAGCTTCACTCAGCTTCCTCAGACGCAGCTTCTGCTTGTCCTGATGGAGAAACAACACACATCACTGACACACATCACTGACACACATCACTGACACAGACTCATCACCACTGACACACATCACTGACACACACCACTGGCACACACCACTGACACACACCACTGACACACACCACTGACACAGACTCATCTCCACTGACACACATCACTGACACGCATCACTGACACACATCACTGACACGGACTCATGAACACTGACAGACTCATTAACACTGACACACATCACTGACACGGACTCATTAACACTGACACACATCACTGACATGGACTCATGAACACTGACACGCATCACTGACACGGACTCATTAACTGACACTAATGTTTTGTTGATGGTTAATTGAATAAATGGTACAAAACACACATCATGGCCAAAGAGTGGACACACACACACACAATCACACACACACACACACACACAATCACACACACACACACACACACCCACCTTGGCCCTGGAGGAGCACTCTTTGCAGTTGCAGGTGAAGAAGTAGGCATCTCTGAGTCGCTCATTTCTGTCATCCGTTGGGTACAGGAGGTCAATGTAGCTCGTCAGAATCTGCACACACACACGCACGCACACACGCGCGCGCACACACACACACACACACAATTGCAGAAAGATGATTTTTTGCTGAATTAATTTAACAGAGCTGCAGGTCATGTCACACATAAGTAAACACACAAACACACTCACACCACACAACACATACACACATTGATTAAAACACACACACACATACACACACTCCCACACACACTCATAGAACACAACACATTACACACATTGGTTAAAACACACACACGCACATACACACATACACACACACAAACACACACTCACACAACACAACACATACACACATTGGTTAAAACACACACACACCCACACACACAAACACACACTCACACCACACAACACAACACATACACACATTGGTTAAAACACAAACACACACACACCCACACACACACACTCTCTCTATATCAAACACACACACACACACACACTCTCTCTATATCACACACACACTCTCTATATATATATATCAAACACAAACACACACAACCTCTCTCTCTATATAAAACACACACACACACACACACTCACACACACACACACACACACACACCCTTAACTCGTGTCCAGACTTCATGTATTGCATGTACATACTTTGTCAAACATACTGAACCACCCCAACCCCATATACACAGACACAAACACTCAAACACTCCATCAAACACACACACACACACACACACACACACACATACACACACACACACACACACACACCTCGTCTCCAGGCTTCATGTCCTGCACGGCGCGTATCTCGGCCAGCGGCCCCTTATAGGTCACAATCACATTAGGACAACAGCTGTGGTTCATCAGCGCCACGCTGGGGGGGGGGGGGCACAGAGGGGTGAAGATATGATATCAGTGAGGAAAGGAATGGAAGAGCAGGTGCACAACAGAAAGAGAGAGAGGGAGAGAGAGAGGGAGGGAGAGAGAGAGAGAAGGATTTAGAGAGAGGGAGGGAGAGAGAGAGAAGGATTTAGATAGAGGGAGGGAGAGAGAGAGAGGGAGAGAGAGAAGGATTTAGATAGAGGGAGGGAGAGAGAGGGAGAGAGAGAAGGATTTAGAGAGAGGGAGGGAGAGAGAGAGAGAAGGATTTAGAGAGAGGGAGGGAGAGAGAGAGAAGGATTTAGATAGAGGGAGGGAGAGAGAGAGATAAGGATTTAGAGAGAGGGAGGGAGAGAGGGAGAGAGAGAAGGATTTAGAGAGAGGGAGGGAGAGAGAGAGAGAAGGATTTAGAGAGAGGGAGGGAGAGAGGGAGAGAGAGAAGGATTTAGAGAGAGGGAGGGAGAGAGAGAGAGAAGGATTTATAGAGAGGGAGGGAGAGAGAGAAGGATTTAGAGAGAGGGAGGGAGAGAGGGAGAGAAAGAAGGATTTAGATAGAGGGAGGGAGAGAGAGAGAGAAGGATTTAGAGAGAGGGAGGGAGAGAGGGAGAGAGAGAAGGATTTAGAGAGAGGGAGGGAGAGAGGGAGAGAGAGAATGATTTAGAGAGAGGGAGGGAGAGAGAGAGAGAAGGATTTAGAGAGAGGGAGGGAGAGAGGGAGAGAGAGAAGGATTTAGAGAGAGGGAGGGAGAGAGAGAGAGAAGGATTTAGAGAGAGGGAGGGAGAGAGGGAGAGAGAGAAGGATTTAGAGAGGGAGGGAGAGAGAGAAGGATTTAGAGAGAGGGAGGGAGAGAGAGAGAGAAGGATTTAGAGAGAGGGAGGGAGAGAGAGAGAAGGATTTAGAGAGAGGGAGGGAGAGAGGGAGAGAGAGAAGGATTTAGATAGAGGGAGGGAGAAAGAGAGAGAAGGATTTAGATAGAGGGAGGGAGAGAGAGAGGGAGAGAGAGAAGGATTTAGAGAGAGGGAGGGAGAGAGAGAGAGAAGGATTTAGAGAGAGGGAGGGAGAGAGGGAGAGAGAGGAGGATTTAGAGAGAGGGAGGGAGAGAGAGAGAGAAGGATTTAGATAGAGGGAGGGAGAGAGAGAGGGAGAGAGAGAAGGATTTAGAAAGAGGGAGGGAGAGAGAG
>NW_027468859.1:2053448-2068448 GCF_046254945.1 Alosa pseudoharengus
GACTTTTCTTTTGCTGTCTATGGGACAGTGCTCTTTCACAGGAAGTTGATTTACACAGCGGCCCCATCTTGGGAAATGGGCTAATTGGGATAAATGCAGAGACCAAATTTCCCTCACGGGATCATAAGAGTATATACAAATACACACACCCATACACACATGCACACACACACACACCTAGCATGGGCTAACTGGGTAAGGAATCACACACACACATACAGTATGACACACATGGCAGGATAGTGTCCCCACACACTGTTGTTACTTTAAGTGCCCACAACAGTGCGGTGCATCAGCATGTGTGATGACATCATATCCTGTCAAACGCTCTGTGAGGTTAGCGACCCAGACTTGGAACTGCAATTGTGCAAGTGAATGTGTGTGCATGCATGTGTGTGTGTGTGTGGTGTGTTCGTGTGTATGTGTGTGTGTGTGTGTGTGTGCGCAAGTGAGTGTGTGTGTGCATGCATGTGTTTGGGTGTGTATGTGTGTGTGTACGTGTGTACATGTGTGCGTGTGTGTGCGTGTGCAAGTGAGTGTGTGTGCATGCATATGTGTGTGTGTGTGTGCGTGTTCATGTGTGTGTTCATGTGTATGTGTGCATGTGTGTGCGTGTGCGTGTGCGTGTGCATGTGTGTGTGTGTGTGACAGAGTGAATGTATGTGTGTGAGTGAGTCTGTGTGTCTAATTTCGAGACTTCATTGGTGTACTTCTCAGAGCTGTTCAGACAGGAAGGCCATGCACCTGTACTTACGAGGCCCATTGCTTAGTCCACTCTCTTACACGCTGTACTTACGAGGGCAAGCCCATTGCTTAGTCCACTCTCTTACACGCTGTACTTACGAGGGCAAGCCCATTGCTTAGTCCACTCTCTTACACGCTGTACTTACGAGGGCAAGCCCATTGCTTAGTCCACTCTCTTACACGCTGTACTTACGAGGGCAAGCCCATTGCTTAGTCCACTCTCTTACACGCTGTACTTACGAGGGCAAGCCCATTGCTTAGTCCACTCTCTTACACGCTGTACTTACGAGGGCAAGCCCATTGCTTAGTCCACTCTCTTACACGCTGTACTTACGAGGGCAAGCCCATTGCTTAGTCCACTCTCTTACACGCTGTACTTACGAGGGCAAGCCCATTGCTTAGTCCACTCTCTTACACGCTGTACTTACGAGGGCAAGCCCATTGCTTAGTCCACTCTCTTACACGCTGTACTTACGAGGGCAAGCCCATTGCTTAGTCCACTCTCTTACACGCTGTACTTACGAGGGCAAGCCCATTGCTTAGTCCACTCTCTTACACGCTGTACTTACGAGGGCAAGCCCATTGCTTAGTCCACTCTCTTACACGCTGTACTTACGAGGGCAAGCCCATTGCTTAGTCCACTCTCTTACACGCTGTACTTACGAGGGCAAGCCCATTGCTTAGTCCACTCTCTTACACGCTGTACTTACGAGGGCAAGCCCATTGCTTAGTCCACTCTCTTACACGCTGTACTTACGAGGGCAAGCCCATTGCTTAGTCCACTCTCTTACACGCTGTACTTACGAGGGCAAGCCCATTGCTTAGTCCACTCTCTTACACGCTGTACTTACGAGGGCAAGCCCATTGCTTAGTCCACTCTCTTACACGCTGTACTTACGAGGGCAAGCCCATTGCTTAGTCCACTCTCTTACACGCTGTACTTACGAGGGCAAGCCCATTGCTTAGTCCACTCTCTCACACGCTGTACTTACGAGGGCAAGCCCATTGCTTAGTCCACTCTCTCACACGCTGTACTTACGAGGGCAAGCCCATTGCTTAGTCCACTCTCTCACACGCTGTACTTACGAGGGCAAGCCCATTGCTTAGTCCACTCTCTCACACGCTGTACTTACGAGGGCAAGCCCATTGCTTAGTCCACTCTCTCACACGCTGTACTTACGAGGGCAAGCCCATTGCTTAGTCCACTCTCTCACACGCTGTACTTACGAGGGCAAGCCCATTGCTTAGTCCACTCTCTCACACGCTGTACTTACATGGGGAAGCCCATTGCTTAGTCCACTCTCTCACACGCTGTACTTACGAGGGCAAGCCCATTGCTTAGTCCACTCTCTTACACGCTGTACTTACGAGGGCAAGCCCATTGCTTAGTCCACTCTCTCACACGCTGTACTTACGAGGGCAAGCCCATTGCTTAGTCCACTCTCTCACACGCTGTACTTACGAGGGCAAGCCCATTGCTTAGTCCACTCTCTCACACGCTGTACTTACGAGGGCAAGCCCATTGCTTAGTCCACTCTCTTACACGCTGTACTTACGAGGGCAAGCCCATTGCTTAGTCCACTCTCTTACACGCTGTACTTACGAGGGCAAGCCCATTGCTTAGTCCACTCTCTTACACGCTGTACTTACGAGGGCAAGCCCATTGCTTAGTCCACTCTCTTACACGCTGTACTTACGAGGGCAAGCCCATTGCTTAGTCCACTCTCTTACACGCTGTACTTACGAGGGCAAGCCCATTGCTTAGTCCACTCTCTTACACGCTGTACTTACGAGGGCAAGCCCATTGCTTAGTCCACTCTCTTACACGCTGTACTTACGAGGGCAAGCCCATTGCTTAGTCCACTCTCTTACACGCTGTACTTACGAGGGCAAGCCCATTGCTTAGTCCACTCTCTCACACGCTGTACTTACGAGGGCAAGCCCATTGCTTAGTCCACTCTCTCACACGCTTAGTAAGCGCAACGCTGGCAACATGGACACATCTGCTAAAAGAATAGTTACAAAATGAAAACGTTATATCAATCTGACTACAAGCTCAGCTAACCCAACATATGACCCAACTAACCCAACATATGACCCAACTAACCCAACTAACCCACTAGTACAAGCTTAGCTAACCCAACATATGACCCAACTAACCCACTAGTACAAGCTCAGCTAACCCAACATATGACCCAACTAACCCACTAGTACAAGCTCAGCTAACCCAACATATGACCCAACTAACCCACTAGTACAAGCTCAGCTAACCCAACATATGACCCAACTAACCCACTAGTACAAGCTCAGCTAACCCAACATATGACCCAACTAACCCACTAGTACAAGCTTAGCTAACCCAACATATGACCCAACTAACCCACTAGTACAAGCTCAGCTAACCCAACATATGACCCAACTAACCCACTAGTACAAGCTCAGCTAACCCAACATATGACCCAACTAACCCACTAGTACAAGCTCAGCTAACCCAACATATGACCCAACTAACCCACTAGTACAAGCTCAGCTAACCCAACATATGACCCAACTAACCCACTAGTACAAGCTCAGCTAACCCAACATATGACCCAACTAACCCACTAGTACAAGCTTAGCTAACCCAACATATGACCCAACTAACCCACTAGTACAAGCTCAGCTAACCCAACATATGACCCAACTAACCCACTAGTACAAGCTCAGCTAACCCAACATATGACCCAACTAACCCACTAGTACAAGCTCAGCTAACCCAACATATGACCCAACTAACCCACTAGTACAAGCTTAGCTAACCCAACATATGACCCAACTAACCCACTAGTACAAGCTCAGCTAACCCAACATATGACCCAACTAACCCACTAGTACAAGCTTAGCTAACCCAACATATGACCCAACTAACCCACTAGTACAAGCTTAGCTAACCCAACATATGACCCAACTAACCCACTAGTACAAGCTTAGCTAACCCAACATATGACCCAACTAACCCACTAGTACAAGCTTAGCTAACCCAACATATGACCCAACTAACCCACTAGTACAAGCTCAGCTAACCCAACATATGACCCAACTAACCCACTAGTACAAGCTCAGCTAACCCAACATATGACCCAACTAACCCAACTAACCCACTAGTACAAGCTTAGCTAACCCAACATATGACCCAACTAACCCACTAGTACAAGCTCAGCTAACCCAACATATGACCCAACTAACCCACTAGTACAAGCTCAGCTAACCCAACATATGACCCAACTAACCCACTAGTACAAGCTCAGCTAACCCAACATATGACCCAACTAACCCACTAGTACAAGCTCAGCTAACCCAACATATGACCCAACTAACCCACTAGTACAAGCTCAGCTAACCCAACATATGACCCAACTAACCCACTAGTACAAGCTCAGCTAACCCAACATATGACCCAACTAACCCACTAGTACAAGCTCAGCTAACCCAACATATGACCCAACTAACCCACTAGTACAAGCTCAGCTAACCCAACATATGACCCAACTAACCCACTAGTACAAGCTCAGCTAACCCAACATATGACCCAACTAACCCACTAGTACAAGCTCAGCTAACCCAACATATGACCCAACTAACCCACTAGTACAAGCTCAGCTAACCCAACATATGACCCAACTAACCCACTAGTACAAGCTCAGCTAACCCAACATATGACCCAACTAACCCACTAGTACAAGCTCAGCTAACCCAACATATGACCCAACTAACCCACTAGTACAAGCTCAGCTAACCCAACATATGACCCAACTAACCCACTAGTACAAGCTTAGCTAACCCAACATATGACCCAACTAACCCACTAGTACAAGCTCAGCTAACCCAACATATGACCCAACTAACCCACTAGTACAAGCTTAGCTAACCCAACATATGACCCAACTAACCCACTAGTACAAGCTTAGCTAACCCAACATATGACCCAACTAACCCACTAGTACAAGCTTAGCTAACCCAACATATGACCCAACTAACCCACTAGTACAAGCTTAGCTAACCCAACATATGACCCAACTAACCCACTAGTACAAGCTCAGCTAACCCAACATATGACCCAACTAACCCACTAGTACAAGCTCAGCTAACCCAACATATGACCCAACTAACCCACTAGTACAAGCTTAGCTAACCCAACATATGACCCAACTAACCCACTAGTACAAGCTCAGCTAACCCAACATATGACCCAACTAACCCACTAGTACAAGCTTAGCTAACCCAACATATGACCCAACTAACCCACTAGTACAAGCTCAGCTAACCCAACATATGACCCAACTAACCCACTAGTACAAGCTTAGCTAACCCAACATATGACCCAACTAACCCACTAGTACAAGCTTAGCTAACCCAACATATGACCCAACTAACCCACTAGTACAAGCTTAGCTAACCCAACATATGACCCAACTAACCCACTAGTACAAGCTTAGCTAACCCAACATATGACCCAACTAACCCACTAGTACAAGCTTAGCTAACCCAACATATGACCCAACTAACCCACTAGTACAAGCTTAGCTAACCCAACATATGACCCAACTAACCCACTAGTACAAGCTTAGCTAACCCAACATATGACCCCCCCCAACTAACCCACTAGTACAAGCTTAGCTAACCCAACATATGACCCAACTAACCCACTAGTACAAGCTTAGCTAACCCAACATATGACCCAACTAACCCACTAGTACAAGCTTAGCTAACCCAACATATGACTCCCCCCAACTAACCCACTAGTACAAGCTTAGCTAACCCAACATATGACCCCCCCCAACTAACCCACTAGTACAAGCTTAGCTAACCCAACATATGACCCCCCCCAACTAACCCACTAGTACAAGCTTAGCTAACCCAACATATGACCCAACTAACCCACTAGTACAAGCTTAGCTAACCCAACATATGACCCCCCCCCAACTAACCCACTAGTACAAGCTTAGCTAACCCAACATATGACCCCCCCCAACTAACCCACTAGTACAAGCTTAGCTAACCCAACATATGACCCCCCCCAACTAACCCACTAGTACAAGCTTAGCTAACCCAACATATGACCCCCCCCAACTAACCCACTAGTACAAGCTTAGCTAACCCAACATATGACCCCCCCCAACTAACCCACTAGTACAAGCTTAGCTAACCCAACATATGCCCCCCCCCCAACTAACCCACTAGTACAAGCTTAGCTAACCCAACATATGCCCCCCCCCAACTAACCCACTAGTACAAGCTTAGCTAACCCAACATATGACCCCCCCCAACTAACCCACTAGTACAAGCTTAGCTAACCCAACATATGACCCCCCCCAACTAACCCACTAGTACAAGCTTAGCTAACCCAACATATGACCCCCCCCAACTAACCCACTAGTACAAGCTTAGCTAACCCAACATATGACCCCCCCCAACTAACCCACTAGTACAAGCTTAGGAAAATAACTCCTGAATGTAAAATTAATGGCCTGTCCAAAGATTTAGAGAGAAATGGGCTGAATGGTGGCTGTCAACTAACCCAACATATGACCCCCCCCAACTAACCCACCCAACATATGCCCCCCCCCCCAAACTAACCCACCCAATATATGACCCCCCCCCCCCCCCTCTACTCTCAGAGCAGGCTAAATCAGGCAAAGTGCTTCTAAAATATACTGTATTCAAGCTCATGTATGGGAAAGCGACCTTAAGGTCAGTGGAGTTAAGGCTTGATGTATTCTGAGTATGTTCAGTTGGCTCTGGATGACGTTACTGCGCGAAAGTGGATTTTCGTGAATGTGTGTAACGCGATGCCTACAGAAATAGATTTTATGAGGCCGCAAGGCCCCTCATCATCATTAGTGCTCGGTAGCGTCCTCGCGCAGCTGCCACCTCATACATCCTCGCCGGTGTGTTAGCCAAAGCGAGAACGCTACCCGTAGTGGATGTCTCTCTTTCTAACACACACACACACACATAGGGGCGCCTATGTGTGTAGTTTACACAGAATTGCAACTTTTACAGCACTGGCTGTAGGCTAAGTTAAAAGATGGGTACACATATGGACGTTTAAAAGCTTTTCAAAAGTGCATGCGTTTGTCGTGTCGGGGGGTTCCCCAGGAGTTTTTTTTAAATTTTGACATCTACTTAACACACCAGTTTAACGCAGTTTGGGAGGGACAGAAATACTTTTAGCCTTCAGAACAAGCTGGCTCATGTGACGTGAACATGGCTACCTTATGCATTATCACTACACTACATGGAGACATATCTCACGTTAACAATGGAGAAAACATAACATAGACTATTATATGTGCGAATGGGTTAGCACAAACTTAGCTGATGGTGAACGGAGATGCAGATCTTCATTTCTTTGCGCCACAGCCCATGTTCTGCGTTCACTCCAATGAGACAAGTGAAATACATGTTTTTAAAGACGTTTCATTTCCAGGCTATTTGCTACTATATTTACCTGCTATGCCTTCGGTTTTCATGAACAGTTAGGCTACAGGAATCCACGTCATTCGTTTATCGTTGCTTCAATCCTACCCACGTTATCTCCAGAGTTTGTATGATAAGTTTGTCAGTCAGTTTCAGCCTCTCCTCTAGCTCCTCTACACCCGTTGGGATTACGTTTTGTAACATTTTGTTACACTTTAGAATTGGAGAAGACAAAGGGGGCCTCTGCATGGATGTAGATGTAGAGCAGTACGATGTGCTCAATTATTTAGGCTAGCTCCAGAGTAGGCTAATGACGCCGCGAATACGGACACGCCGTTTATTATTATTGATTATCATTATTATTATTAGGAGGCCCCTCATTGGTCGAGGCCCCTGGGCTGAAGCCAGGGGCATGCATTAAGGCGCCAGTGCACACACACACGCGTGCGCGTGCTACCTTTAGTCGATGTCTATGCTCTTATATTGCCTAACCGTATGACATGGCAGCCACCGCCTATCTCCAGTTTTCAACAGTGAACCATTTTGTATTTTACCATAGCCGAGTTTTTATATAAAAATGATTTAATGATAAACTCCTTGTTAAAATTTTTTTTATCCTTTTGACTATTGCTTAACACAGTAGACTAGAGTGATGAAGGTCCGCACTTTGAGAAGTTAGCGCTTTGGTGAGGCATTGCATCATCATCGGCACCCACAAGGGGAGATAATTTAATAGGCGCACTTACTTCGCGAAGCAGAAATCACATAGATATCCCCTTTCGCTGACCGACAGGACGTATGCGAACGCTGGACACGCGAACAGTAGTTCCCCGACTTTGAACGGTTTGGTGACCCGGATCCCTCTGCCCTTTCCCGGACTGTCAAACTTCTCAATCCCATCCAGACCCTCCGACTTCATCGTGTTACTCTCCCGTAAGCCTTGCAAAATGCAAAAGAGCAGCAGTTGACGAGCACCAACGTTTTATTGGCTGAGAGAGCTGGGGGTCTCTGAGACTCGCGCACAGCCGCATCACCCAACTGCGCCCATGCAAGGCATCCTGCTCGGATTCCAGGAACTCCTCGCGCGAGTCCGCGCGGCTATTAACTTGTTTATCAAAGAGTTTGCTCTGCGTAGTGCATACGCTCTCTCACGCACTCGCGCGGTTATCCCCGTAGGTTTCCATTCTAGTTCGTTGTCAAATCCTCAGGCGTATGAGAGTATCATGGCTCTCTGTCCAACAACGTAAAGGGACACACACACACACACACACAGAGATACATCAACAGCATATCCTTTTGTTTTAGTGTTATTTTAGAGTATTTTAGATAAAATGGCGCATTGTTGCTCTGCTTTTTGTTGCTGTCTGTTCTGCTCTGCTGGAACAGTAAAGCCTACAGTATGTGTAAAGAGCCAAATTACCTAGATTGTCGTAGACATTAATTACTGTAGGACAACTGAAACAACACGAAATAAACAGGGCTGTAGCTGGAAATATTTTATTCCTGTAGGCTATACTGCCTACCTACATTGCTGGTACATTTTGGAACAGTATAGCTACATTAACTAATTATCTGTAATGTCTTCCAGTAGCCTATCGTAGGCTACTGTATATAGCTTAGTTGGCTTGTGCATGAATATGACGATGTTTTGTAGCCTACATTTCCGTCAGTCTACAGTCTTTTAGCCCATCTTTAACATGATAACCCTTCCAAAATAGAACCCTTTCGACGTTCTACTTTGAGAGACCAACCATCACTCATGCCATGATGTTGAATTTTGGGCGTCTGACGGAAACTGATCAATCGGACGAACAATTAACATCGATTTGACACTCTTTTGCTGTCCAGGTTTGCAAATCATTCATTTACAACATTTACGTTGCGCTATTTGCTATTATAATCACAGCACGGCCTTACTATGCTATCATTACCATCATTAGGGCTACATTATCGCAATTAATAAGTCATCATAATAAGTCTGGCTCGTCAGGCTACTACATCCTCGTTCCAGGGGCGGATCTAGAGATGTTTTCCTGGGATGGCGAAGGGGTGGCATGAGGTTCCAGGAGGGGGACCATGGACATTATTCAAAACTTAAAAATGTACGGATTTCATTGAATATGTTTTGTTCTCTACACTACATTACACGAGGTGGGAGGCAAATGGGAGATGTAGCTGGCGTTTTGGATGATGTGGGTCTTAATATTTAAAGGTCTTTCTCTGTGTAATCACTATACAGTATTTGTAGTCTGTACTTAAATTATTCAGTGTCAAAAAGAAATTCTAGGGGGTTTGGAGTTTGTTCCCCCAGAGAATTGTTTTAAAAAATGACCCCTCAAATAATTTCTTCTAGTCATTTTTGAGGGAATATGGACACATTTATAAAATAAGCCATCAATAGATTTAGGTTATTTGGATTGAAACAAGATTATGATGATTTGGGGGTATGCTCCCCTGGAGACATTTTTTTTAAAACATGACCCCTCAAATGATGTCTTCTAGTGAGTTTTGAGGGAATATGGACAAATTTAGTCATACAAAATAAGCCATCAGTAGATTTAGGTTATCTGAATTGAAACAAGATTCTAATGCAGGATTGTTGCAATGATAACCATGACTGTTACTGTCGAAACATTTCCATCTGATTCAATAAAGACTCAGTCAAGTAAGTACCTTCTTAGTCAAAACATTCTTTTAGATTTATTATAATACAACAATTTAAAACAACAATGTAATTATTAATCTACTACCATAAACATGCAAACACACACACTGGTGGACAGTAACTAAGTACTGGGTATGGGTATCTAATTCAATTATTGGAAGTTTTTTAATTCAACCCCCATTACAATTAAAGGCCAAATATCTTTAGCAGGGATTAGAAATGGTTCAAAGAATGAAAATGAAAACCGGAAACAAACACAGTTTTTTGGAAGGACGTAACTGAAAACAAGAGCAAAACCAATTCCACTTGTTCCGGAGTGAAAACGACATTTTCAATTTTAAATACAGTAACCGGTTAATAACGGAATTTATCATTCCGATTAACCTTTATTTGAATATTATTCAATATAACTCCACAGGCTTGGAAAGTCACCTGCCCACACAGTGTTGCCCAGACCCCTTATAAGATGAATTTAGTCAGATGTTATGAATCTGTATCTCCCCTGCATAATTGGCTAGAACTACTAATTGATAAAAAAAAAAAATAATATTAATATCCAACACTATCTAATTGCCTTTTCCAAGTATGTATTCTAAATTACTTAAAACAATTTGTGAAATAAGATACCAGAGACACTAGGCAAATATTTATAGGCCTGTCATGCAGTTGGTAGCACCATACATACCTGTAGGTTAGGCTATTGCAAGGCTTAAAGCAAGGACATTTCTGTGCCTGAAGTTAGGCTATCAAGCATTTTTAAGACCTAATATTATATAGGTATTATAATATTATGATATCAAATAATGTTTTTGCTCAGAACGAACCTAAATGAAAATCATTCTGTTTTCAGTCCCTGATCTTTAGTGCCAAATTATGTTTTGCCATTCACAATCTAGGCTACTCACTCACTCCCAAAGTGGTGAATAATGAAGTACATGTATACTGTATTAAAGTACCTTTATAAATATCCTATTAAGAAACGACCTTAAACACGAGTGCACAAGCAACATGTTAAAACGACCTCAAACACGAGTGCACAAGCAACATGTTCATTTCTTGAGGACACAGACTCCTGTGCTGGCCTCAGCTGGTTGGTTCATCTACCAGCAAATGATTGAAATCTATCAACCAGTAAAACTGGAAGATTTAAATGGAATCTAAGCAATTACATCTCATGCACAAAGCTTCATTTGTGATGTGCTTTGACATCATCAAACGTCTAGTCTAGTAGCCTACTCTGAGTAGGCTTTTTTTTTAAAAATAGTGTTTTTACTTATTCTGATTGAGTAGAATTTCAGTCATGTAACTGTACTGTTACTTGTGTAGACTGATTTACACCATATGAAAAGAAAGGAAAAAGAAAAAACGCCACCCCCACCAGCTTGACACCGATTAGATAACCTAGTTTGATTTGACATGTCGACCAAAATGGGATAGTCATAGATGCTGGGAAAGTGGATGCATGACAATTTTGAGAACCCATGTTGAATTATCACGTGTATTTATGGGTTGACATCGACAGCAGAATTTACAATCAAAGGTTATAAACTAGCGACACACACAAATAGACTAACGTTAAGCTACGCACGAGCATGCCCTTATTAGCCTATCTGACCTGACCATCATCGAAAAATTCGATGAGACAAAGTCTTGCGGATGTAAATAACGTAGACTAACAGTGAGGTTGTTGCCAGGTTAACTGATTATGGACTGACTATGGGTAGATCCGCGCATGCCTCGTTCAAACTCAACGAACTTCAACATGCTGCTGACATATGCCAGCCTACTTGCAATAATGTATTTTTGAAGCTTCTACATTGGTGTTAATTTTGCACTATTGTCACTACCGGCACCCACCACAATTTCGTGTAGGCAACTTCGATTAACTTTTGATGCGCTCACAGAATCCTGGCTCTGAGCCAAAATGCGAGGGGTGGGGCCTGACGTGAGCTGTCATTGGATCAGTCGAGTGTCAATATGGAAATGTAACCAATGGGCCGCTGATTGTCCTTCCTTTTGGGCCGACCGTTGGCCCAAATGATTAAATTATATATATAGCCTATTCTATCGGCCCAAAAGGTGCGTCGGCCCACCGGGAAAATGCCCGGTATGCCAGATGGCCAGTCCGCCCATGGTTGTAGAGCTCTCTTTCTCTCATGCTGTAGAACTCTCTTCTCATGCTGTAGAACTCTGTAGAACTCTCCTCTCATGCTGTAGAACTCTCCTCTCATGCTGTAGAACTCTCTTCTCATGCTGTAGAGCTCTCTTTCTTCTCATGCTGCAGAACTCTGAAGAACTCTCCTCTCATGCTGTAGAACTCTCTTCTCATGCTGCAGAACTCTGTAGAACTCTCCTCTCATGCTGTAGAACTGTCTTCTCATACTGTAGAACTCTCCTCTCATGCTGTAGAACTCTCTTCTCATGATGCAGAACTCTGTAGAACTCTCTTCTCATGCTGTAGAACTCTCTTCTCATGCTGTAGAACTCTCCTCTCATGCTGTAGAACTCTCTTCTCATGATGCAGAACTCTGTAGAACTCTCTTCTCATGCTGTAGAACTCTCTTCTCATGCTGTAGAACTCTGTAGAACTCTCCTCTCATGCTGTAGAACTCTCATCTCATGCTGTAGAACTCTCTTCTCATGCTGTAGAGCTCTCTTTCTTCTCATGCTGCAGAACTCTGAAGAACTCTCCTCTCATGCTGTAGAACTCTCGTCTCATGCTGCAGAACTCTGTAGAACTCTCCTCTCATGCTGTAGAACTCTCTTCTCATACTGTAGAACTCTCCTCTCATGCTGTAGAACTCTCTTCTCATGATGCAGAACTCTGTAGAACTCTCTTCTCATGCTGTAGAACTCTCTTCTCATGCTGTAGAACTCTCCTCTCATGCTGTAGAACTCTCTTCTCATGATGCAGAACTCTGTAGAACTCTCTTCTCATGCTGTAGAACTCTCTTCTCATGCTGTAGAACTCTGTAGAACTCTCCTCTCATGCTGTAGAACTCTCTTCTCATGCTGCAGAACTCTGTAGAACTCTCCTCTCATGCTGTAGAACTGTCTTCTCATACTGTAGAACTCTGTAGAACTCTCCTCTCATGCTGTAGAACTGTCTTCTCATACTGTAGAACTCTCCTCTCATGCTGTAGAACTCTCTTCTCATGATGCAGAACTCTGTAGAACTCTCTTCTCATGCTGTAGAACTCTCTTCTCATGCTGTAGAACTCTCCTCTCATGCTGTAGAACTCTCTTCTCATGATGCAGAACTCTGTAGAACTCTCTTCTCATGCTGTAGAACTCTCTTCTCATGCTGTAGAACTCTGTAGAACTCTCCTCTCATGCTGTAGAACTCTCTTCTCATGCTGTAGAACTCTCATCTCATGCTGTAGAACTCTCTTCTCATGCTGTAGAGCTCTCTTTCTTCTCATGCTGCAGAACTCTGAAGAACTCTCCTCTCATGCTGTAGAACTCTCGTCTCATGCTGCAGAACTCTGTAGAACTCTCCTCTCATGCTGTAGAACTCTCTTCTCATACTGTAGAACTCTCCTCTCATGCTGTAGAACTCTCTTCTCATGATGCAGAACTCTGTAGAACTCTCTTCTCATGCTGTAGAACTCTCTTCTCATGCTGTAGAACTCTCCTCTCATGCTGTAGAACTCTCTTCTCATGATGCAGAACTCTGTAGAACTCTCTTCTCATGCTGTAGAACTCTCTTCTCATGCTGTAGAACTCTGTAGAACTCTCCTCTCATGCTGTAGAACTCTCTTCTCATGCTGCAGAACTCTGTAGAACTCTCCTCTCATGCTGTAGAACTGTCTTCTCATACTGTAGAACTCTGTAGAACTCTCCTCTCATGCTGTAGAACTGTCTTCTCATACTGTAGAACTCTCCTCTCATGCTGTAGAACTCTCTTCTCATGATGCAGAACTCTGTAGAACTCTCTTCTCATGCTGTAGAACTCTCTTCTCATGCTGTAGAACTCTCCTCTCATGCTGTAGAACTCTCTTCTCATGATGCAGAACTCTGTAGAACTCTCTTCTCATGCTGTAGAACTCTCTTCTCATGCTGTAGAACTCTGTAGAACTCTCCTCTCATGCTGTAGAACTCTCTTCTCATGCTGTAGAACTCTCTTCTCATGCTGCAGAACTCTGTAGAACTCTCCTCTCATGCTGTAGAACTCTCTTCTCATACTGTAGAACTCTCCTCTCATGCTGTAGAACTCTCTTCTCATGATGCAGAACTCTGTAGAACTCTCTTCTCATGCTGTAGAACTCTCTTCTCATGCTGTAGAACTCTCCTCTCATGCTGTAGAACTCTCTTCTCATGATGCAGAACTCTGTAGAACTCTCTTCTCATGCTGTAGAACTCTCTTCTCATGCTGTAGAACTCTGTAGAACTCTCCTCTCATGCTGTAGAACTCTCTTCTCATGCTGCAGAACTCTGTAGAACTCTCTTCTCATGCTGTAGAACTCTCCTCTCATGCTGCAGAACTCTGTAGAACTCTCTTCTCCTGCTGCAGAACTCTCTTCTCATGCTGCAGAACTCTGTAGAACTCTCTTCTTATGCTGTAGAACTCTCTTCTCATGCTGCAGAACTCTGTAGAACTCTCCTCTCATGCTGTAGAACTCTGTAGAACTCTCTTCTCCTGCTGCAGAACTCTCTTCTCATGCTGCAGAACTCTGTAGAACTCTCTTTCTTCTCATGCTGCAGAACTCTCTTCTCATGATGCAGAACTCTCTCTCTTCTCCTGCTGTAGAACTCTCTTCTCATGCTGCAGAACTCTCCTCTCATGCTGCAGACCTCTGCAGAACTCTCTCTCTTCTCGTGCTGTAGTGTTGAATGCAAGTTAAACTAATAGTTCCCTTTTCCTTTTCTCATAGTTGTGTAACTCGTCTGCTGTAGGTTTATTTGTGCAAAAACAACGACTATACCTCAGCTTGTGTAATTGATAGATAGATAAAGAAAGATGGATAATTATAAGTATATATACTCTTTTATCCTGTGAGAGGGAAATTTGGTCTCTGCATTTATCCCAATCCGTGAATTAGTGAAACATGGAAAAAGGTCCTGTGGTTACACCAATCAAAATGTGATAGAGGAAGAGTCCAGGTGCTAAGATGGCCTGTCTGCAGTCCAGA
>NW_027468859.1:2070948-2075948 GCF_046254945.1 Alosa pseudoharengus
GTCAGGATTACCAGATTAGAATGACCAACACCAGCTAAAATGACCAGCTTGAGGTGGTACGACAAGCAAAACCAGCAGAATGACCATCATAAACTGGAAAAACCAGCTGAATTACCATCATAAACTGGAAAAACCAGCTGAATGACCATCATAAGCTGGAAAAACCAGCTGAATTACCATCATAAACTGGAAAAACCAGATTAGAATGACCATCATAAACTGGAAAAACCAGCTGAAGGTATGTTTTCGCAAGAGTTTTGCTGGTCTAGCAGGTCAACCATCATAGGGTGGTCAAACAAGCTGGTTAACAAGCTGGTCAACCAGCAAATCACCTTTAGCAGGTCAGGCTGTTTTTTTCAGCAGGGAGGTCATGTACAATGGGTACAATGGAGGAGCAGGAAGAGTGAGAAGAGTAAGAATTAGAGGATGTCGATGAATAGGGCGTGGAGGTGAAGAAGTAGGAGGAAGAAGAGGAGGAAGAAGACGCGGAGGTGAAGAAATGAGAGGGAGAGGATGACAAGGACAAGGAGGTGAAGTTAGAGGAAGAGGACAAGGAGGAGCAAGAGGAGGACGAGGAGGGGGAAGAGGAAGGGGAAGAAGAGAAAGAAATAGCCCTTTTACAGGCAAAAAATTTGTCTACATGTGGGGATAGTTTTGCAAAAAAAGCCATTGTTACAAAAAATGTGCTTAAGCAATCAGAAAAAACTGTAAGGTATGGACAATGAGAATGACCGCAATTTGCAATCAGGATTAAGGTTGGGTGGTTTTCACACAGTGCACAAGGCCTCAGGGTTCAGCCCATGGCCTACTGGTTAGCACTTCGGACCTGTAACCGGAGGGTTGCCGGTTCGAACCCTGACCAGTAGGCACGGCTGAAGTGCCCTTGAGCAAGGCACCTAACCCCTCACTGCTCCCCGAGCGTTGCTGTTGTTGCAGGCAGCTCACTGCATCGGGATTAGTGTGTGCTTCACCTCACTGTGTGTTCACTGTGTGGTGTGTGTGTTTCACTAATTCACAGATTGGGATAAATGCAGAGACCAAATTTCCCTCACGGGATTAAAAGAGTGTATATACTATACTTATACACACGCACACACACACACACGGGATTAAAAGAGTGTATATACTATACTTATACACACGCACACACACACACACGGGATTAAAATAGTGTATATACTATACAATAAAGCTCTCAGAGGGTCCTCTAGGGGCCGAGGGCATACTCAGATGACTGGTCAATGCAGCTCAACAGTGGCCTCTAGTGGTCAGATGGTGCACATACTCATATGACTGGTCAATGCAGCTCAACAGTGGCCTCTAGTGGTCAGATGGTGCACATACTCAGATGACTGGTCAATGCAGCTCAGCAGTGGCCTCTAGTGGTCAGAGGGTGCACATACTCAGATGACTGGTCAATGCAGCTCAGCAGTGGCCTCTAGGGTCCAGAGGGTGCACATACTCAGCATGGCACTGGCATCAGGTAAGCATGGCATGTTGTTACAGTTTTTTCTGATTGCTTACAGTAAGCACATTTTTTGTAACTATGGCTTTTTTTGCAAAACTCTACACACAAATAGAAAAACCTTTCACCCAATCAGCAAAACATTGTAGTTCTCTTGCAAAAGCTAACACACCTTGCTTAACTCTTCACACCTTCGTAAAAATGGTGTTTTCGTATTAAACAGTAAACACAAGCCATCACAATAATAAGCACACAATGTGCCAACTACACACTGATGGTATGAATAAAAAACACATCTGGCTTTTGCTTTCTCTGTGCACAAGGTAGACTATGTTTGAGTTCATACTTTTGTCATAGTTCTGTAAACATACAAGGATCCAAACTTCAAGTATTGGTGTTTATTTACACACATCAAAACTAACTTTTCCAAGTCAAAACACAAAATAGCAATTTCACTAAGACAAAAAAAAAAGAAAAATCTGTCTACATTGTGTCGTCTCTCTCAACATTCCGTCTACATCACATGCAATGTCCTAGTCCAAGGCACCGGGGAAAATATATTCTGGAATGCTGTATCCAGGCCTGACATGACAATATCCCCACATGTAGACTGATTTTTTCAGCACCACTGATCCCCAGACAAACATTAAACACACACACACCCTACTGAACACACACACACCCTACTGAACACACACACACACACACCCTACTGAACACACACACATGACAATATCCCCACATGTAGACTGTTTCTTTTTTGCCTGTAAAAGGCAAAAGTAGATTGTGGATTGTGCCTACAGTTGTGCAAAGTGTGTCACAAAATTGCAAACTGAGTGCAAAGCAGTGTTTGTGCTTTTAGTTTTGCAAACTCAGTGAGTGGTTTTGCTATAAATATTAATAGTTTTAGAAATTGTGCTATAAGAATCACAGTTGTGTTTAAGCATTCAGAAACACACACACACACACACACCAGTCAGCTTGGGGAGCTTAAAGAATACACACACACTTAGGTAAGACTAACACAACATGAGAATTATGAGAGAAAATCAATTTCATCCTTTCCCTCTAAGAAAGATTAATCCCATCGAGGGCAAGAAGCTGGCCTGGCATCCCCATGGCAACACCAGAGCCTGGCGTGGCACGCACCCGCCTAAATAAATAAATAAATAAATAAATAAAATCATAATATTTGATCATAATTCACTTCTAAACGGGGAGACTTGGCCCATATCTGAGGTAGGAGCATTATCCTACCTTGCCCCAGATCAGCGACTTACAATAATTCCATTTTCTCCCCCACCCCCCCACCCCAATCTTTTCCAATCTAAAGATGGATTCATATTTGTCCTTTTAATAATGCTGTGACATTGCAGAAGCTGCATCTCTGGCCTGATTAGTCCTGTCTTCTTATCTGATTTTGATTACATCTGTCTACTTTCTTCCCAGCTCCCCTCTGGGCGCCTGGTTTGACGTCACACGATTGGCTCGGCTGCTTTCATCTATTCGTTTTTCTCTTCACACAAACATCATATATGATCCCCAGGTGTGTGTGTGTATGTATGTGTGTGTGTGTGTGTGTGTGTTAATGTGCATTTATTCACACGTGTGTTTTGTTCTTCACACAAACATCACATATGATCCCCAGGAGCAGATTAAAACAGCAGGAAAGCCACTTTAAGAAATACGCCGCCACAATAAATTGGTTCAGATAATCTGAAGAAGATGGAGCCATTGGGATCTGTGTGTGTGTGTGTGTGTGTCTGTCTATGTGTGTGAAGAAGATGAAGGGACTGGGGCCTCTTGTTTTAACTCAAGTGTGTGTGTGTGTGTGTGTTAATGTGTATTATTACACAAGTGTGTGTGTGTGTGTGTTGATGTGCATTTATTCACACGTGTGTGTTTGTGTGTGTGTGTTAATGTGCATTTATTCACGTGTGTGTGTGCATGTTTATTCTCACGTGTGTGTGTGTGTGTGTGTGTGTGTGTGTGTGTGTGTGTGTGTCAGTGTTGTAATCAAGTCACTATGCCTCTAGTCCGAGTCCAGGTTCGAGTCCCCAGTGTTCAAGTCCGAGTCAAGTCCAAGTCATTAAAAAAAAATTCCAAGTCAAGTCCGAGTCGAGTCCACTACTCATCCGAGTCAAGTCCGAGTCGAGTCACTATTGATCCACGTCGAGTCCGAGTCGAGTCCCTATTGATCAAGTCGAGTCCAAGTCCAGCACTAAAGTAAGCATAGCCTACATGTCGTTCCATTTTTCCCCATTGCAGATGAAATCCTTAAAAGCAAAATGGATAATCTTCTGTCTCCAAGCAGGTGTGCCATCACTTGTGTGAAAGTAGTATTGCCAAATTTCTTGCCAAACCCAATGTGTTGTATTTATTATATCGGAGAGAATACCATACCATAGCCATACCATAGCCTATAGGCCTACTCATAATAAATGTGCAATCCACATCCCAATCACACAGGCCATTAAGTCACATTATGCTGTTACTGACTGCTGACAATTTTATACAGTAGGCAGTGTTGTAGAAGTTCATACTTCACAAGAGCTAGATGGAGTAGGCCTATTTTATACAGTAGGCAGTGTTGTAGAAGTTCATACTTCACAAGAGCTAGATGGACGTTGGAGTAGGCCTATTTTATACAGTAGGCAGTGTTGTAGAAGTTCATACTTCACAAGAGCTAGATGGACGTTGGAGTAGGCCTATTTTATACAGTAGGCAGTGTTGTAGAAGTTCATACTTCACAAGAGCTAGATGGACGTTGGAGTAGGCCTATTTCACAAGAGCTAGATGGAGTGGGCCTATTTCACAAGAGCTAGATGGAGTGGGCCTATTTCACAAGAGCTAGATGGAGTGGGCCTATTTCACAAGAGCTAGATGGAGTGGGCCTATTTTGGTAGGTAGTGTGGATCATAAAAGGGTCTCCCCGGGGAATTATTTTTTTTTAAATTCTGGCTGTTAAATACTGTAGCCTACACAATTTTAGCGCAGTTTGGGAGGGACAGAAACAGAGCAGGCCTGGTCCATCTCTTCTTTCTGACTCTCTTGACGTGAACACTGGCTACCTGCCTGCAACTGCATAATGTTATCACTTCACTGACACTATGGAGACATATTTCACGTCAACAATAGAGATGAAAACTAGCTTTCGGTTAATGGAGATGCAGATCATCTGCCTAATTAATTTCTTTGCGCAACAGGCCACATTCTACGTTCATGTCAGCGAGATGAGTGAAATAATTTTTTTTTAAGCTGCCATCGCCATAGGCTGCTACGATATTCACCTGTTAGTTGATATTTCTTTTTTTTCGTGCAGTGGATAAGGCTATCAAATCTCGTTCGTTTGAACAGTAACAGTAATCCACTTCATTCGTGGTTTTAAATATAGTTGTTTCTGGCCTACCCACGAGAGGTTCAGTTTGTCAGTTTCACTTGCACAGACACGTAGGCCTACATTGACACTGTACATGGACACTCTACTAGGTTATTCTATATTTTATGACACCAAAATTAAGAAGTAGGCCTATGC
>NW_027468859.1:2080948-2090948 GCF_046254945.1 Alosa pseudoharengus
GTTTATGTGTGTGGCTGTGTGAGTGTGGTTAGAGTGTGTGTGTGTCTATGTGTGTGTGTGTGTGTGTGTGTGTGTGTGTGTGTGTGTGTGTGTGTGTGTGTGTGTGTGTGTGGCTGTGTGAGTGTGGTTAGAGTGTGTGTGTGTCTATGTGTGTGTGTGTGTGTGTGTGTGTGTGTGTGTGTGTGTGTGTGTGTGTGTGTGTGTGTGTACTGTGGGTCAAAGGGTGAGCAACTACATGTGTGTGTCCAATAGCACTGAGATAGTTTTCACTGTTGGACGAGACTCAAACGGACTGTTTAGTCACCAAAATGCCTTTGATGAGTTGATGGCTTAAAGGAGAACTCACACACACACACACACACACACACACACACACACACACTCTCACATTCCCAAACGGACTGTTTAGTCACTAAAATGCTTTTGATGAGATGATGGCTTAAAGGAGAACTCACACAAACACACACACTCTCACACACACACACACACTCTCTTGCGCAACAGGCCACATTCTACGTTCATGTCAGTGAGATGAGTGAAATAAATGTTTTTTTAAGCTGCCATCGCCATAGGCTGCTACGATATTCACCTGTTAGTTCATAGAACAAGTTGATATTTCCTTTTTTTCGTGCAGTGGATAAGGCTATCAAATCTCGTTCGTTTGAACAGTAACAGTAATCCACTTCATTCGTGGTTTTAAATATAGTTGTTTCTGGCCTACCCACGAGAGGTTCAGTTTGTCAGTTTCACTTGCACAGACACGTAGGCCTACATTGACACTCTACATGGACACTCTACTAGGCAATTTAATGTTATTCTATATTTTATGACACCAAAATTAAGAAGTAGGCCTATGCTAGCCTATATCTTGATCGGGAAAACTTTTAGTTTATTTTTCTTTCATCCGATAATAGCCTGCTGCAAATTAACAGACAGAAGCACGGCAGGGCACGTCCAAAAAACACACACACACACACACTCTCACACACACACACACACTCTCTCTCACACACACACACACACTCTCTCTCACACACACACACACACACACCAGGGTTTCCGTTGTCCGTTAAGTAATTACCGGACATTGGCCGGACAAAATTAAATCTCTCCGGTCAAATTGTCCGATTGAAATTGGCTAATAATCCCGTCCCCTAACGCAATCTGAATTTGAGAATAAGCCTTAATATGTAAGCCTATATTCTACGTCCTCTGGCTATGATTTTTAAATGAACAGGCTCTACCGTTTGAAAGTTATTAAACAACACGCATAGCCTATGCTGCATTTCAAATAGGAAGCGCACGCTTAAAACGTCCATGATTAACAACGAACAAATGAGTGAGGCGGTTCAAACATGGCCAGGCCCAGGCAGAGCCTTAAAAGTTTTTTCAGAGGCCAGACGCGATGGATGATGATAAATTGGTAACGTCTGAAGCCTCAGATGTCCGGTCAACTCCACCACCACCAGATAAAAAGCAGAAGTGTCGGGCGTATCTGTCGGAATCAGTGACATTGGAAGTGGAGTTGCGGGGGGTGTGGCCGCTCCAAGACACTGTCATTCTCCGTGTACACTGGACATGCAAAGTGTTCTTTACCCAAAGCATACAGTAGGTTTATGCGTTCTCTGTCTATGATCTGCAGGGTTAGGGTGTCCTCGACGAGGTGATTACTGGTCTGCGGATAATTTCTGGCACAATTAAACGGTATCATTGAACCGCGGCCGAAAGAAAAAGAAACTAAACATTTCCTAGAATAGGAAACATTTCTTAATTTATTGTTATCAAATAAAGAGGCATAGCATTAGGGGGTAGTGGTGTGTGTGCAAGTTAAACAGTCACCACTGAGATAACGTGGGTAGCAGCAACAAACAACGTAGCCTTTTTAAAACAACGAACGAATCGGACTCTTGCTGTCCATGAAAAGATACTGGCTAGATCTTGTTAGGCATGTTTAATTTAGGCTAATGAACATGTTGCATTCTATACAGATTATGTAATTCTTTAAGCTACATAGCCTGTCTCCAGTTTTCCTCAGTTTGACTAATTAAGAAGGCATAATAGGATATTTGACCGGCATATCATCAAAATGTCCGGAAAACGAAACCTCTTTTTTTCTAGCGGAAACTCTGACACACACATCTCTGTTTCGATCGTCTCTCTGGTGTGAATAAAAACGACAAGCAAAACAGCCAGGCAGCTACAATGCCACACTTTGAGGCCATCTTTAAAAACATGCCCCCAGAGTGTAGCACTGTAGCTTCCTGGTTGTTCTAGCTGTTGCCCCCAGAGTGTAGCACTGTAGCTGCCTGGCTGCTCTAGCTGTTGGCTGCAACAACTCATGCACTGTGTGTGTGTGTGTGTGTGCGTGTGCGTGTGCGTGTGCGTGTGCGTATGCTCTGTGCCAAGCCAGTGCCCCTGAGGTTGTCAGGGAGGTTAGACCGAGCCAGAGATTTGATTGGCGGCGTGTTCTTGCCTGCTTATCTTGTGATTTAATATGAGAGGCCGGGATTGGATTGAGTGGCTGGACGACCAAAAGAAGCTCCTTGGGATTGGGATTACTACTGGTCTGGCCCACCCAGTGGGATTAAGTCCACAAAAACATCCTTCTGTTATTCCTGCGCGCTTATTGTATTAATACGAGCCGGCCGGCAGAATGCACTCTGTCCAGGACACACACACACACACACATACACACACACACACACACACATACAGCCCAGGACACACTTGCGCTGCTGCTTAAAAGGTAATCTTCTAGAGTAGAGCTTTTCAAATGTTTCTGGGTTGTCTTAATCTTTTCTGGGAGAAAGCTTGCGTTCGCTCTGTGCTGTTTCCAGGGCAAAGCCAGGTATATTGTGCATCCTTCTCTCTCACACACACAGATTTACACACAAACATACACACACGCAAGCATGCATGCACACACACACACACAAACATGCATACGCACACACATATATGCACTTGCACACACACACACCACATCAAAATACATAACTAAACATACATAAACACACCTGCTTTTCATTTATCCCAGTCAAATCTACAGTACAACCGTATGCTACGCAGAGCAGGTCCCCCTGAGACAAGGGAAGCACAGGGGAAATGTCATTTTTTATTTGAAACATAAACAGAAAGTGTTTTTTTATTATTTGAAAAAGTTGCGCACATCCAAGGCAGGTGCTGGACAAAAGGTGCTAGGCTATCAAAAGTAACATTACACTGGTGAAGGTCCAAATGACGCACCCATGTTCAATATGACGCACCCTTGTTCAATATGACGCATTCATGTTCAATATGACGCACCCTTGTTCAATATGACGCATTCATGTTAAATATGACGCACCCATGTTCAATATGACGCCATCAAGTAAATATGACGCACCCATGTTCAATATGACGCCATCACGTAAATATGACACATTTATGTTCAATATGACGCCATCACGTAAATATGACGCACCCATGTTCAATATGACGCCATCACGTAAATATGACGCACCCATGTTCAATATGACGCACCCATATTCAATATGATGCATTTATGTTCAATATGACGCCATCAGGTAAATATGACACATTCATGCTCAATATGACGCACCCATATTCAATATGATGCATTTATGTTCAATATGACGCACCCATGTTCAATATGACGCATTCATGTTCAATATGACGCACCCATGTTCAATATGATGCATTCATGTTCAATATGACGCACCCTTGTTCAATATGACGCATTCATGTTCAATATGACGCACCCATGTTCAATATGACGCATTCATGTTCAATATGACGCACCCATGTTCAATATGACGCATTCATGTTCAATATGACGCACCCATATTCAATATGACGCCATCACGTAAATATGACGCACCCATGTTCAATATGATGCCATCATGTAAATATGACACATTTATGTTCAATATGACGCCATCAGGTAAATATGACACATTCATGCTCAATATGACGCACCCATATTCAATATGATGCATTTATGTTCAATATGACGCACCCATGTTCAATATGACGCCATCATGTAAATATGACGCACCCATGTTCAATATGACGCCATCATGTAAATATGACACATTCATGTTCAATATGACGCCATCATGTAAATATGACGCACCCATGTTCAATATGCAGACATCTGATCTGTCTATGGGAAAAACCCTCATCCATTGCATTGTGCAGCTGACATGATATTTATTATTGTGTTTCACATTTTATGGTTAATTGTACTTGTCCATCTTGTGGTGGGGCCATCAAAACAAAAAGCTGAATTTCCCAACTCAGAATGAGCATTGGGAACTTTAAGCTGAAGATACTGTAGTTAATGGAGCGAGTAAGTTAGATAAGGACATGAATGCCAGTTTAACAGAGAAGAGATGTAAGGTGGAAGTTCTCCAATATGTGATTTGTAAATGAACAGTATCCAGTGCCTGGACCTTCTTTCTGTTCAGGATGCCCAACCAATACTGTCATATAAGATACAGTGGTGTGTATTAAAATTGGCCCCTGTCATCAATCTGATAGCAGAATGATAGACTAGGGCTTTAAGGGAGGATGGGCTAGCGTTCCTATAGATTACATCCCCATTTCATACATACATACCCAGAATAGGTATAAAAACGGCTTCAACAATCTGTTTTCTGCATGACATGGGGAGGTTTGATTTGTTTCTGTACAGGAGACCAATCTTTTGCCTCAGCTTTTTGGTGAGATATTTAATATGGAAAGAGAACTCCAGTTTTTCATCAAGCCAGATTCCCAGATACATTCAGAGACCTGTTCAATAATATGACCATTAACAGTACCAAGATGCAAGTCATTTGAGTCAGTGCTTCTGGCTCTAGACATAAACTTTGTTTTCTCTGCATTTCAAACCAATTTAAGATCAGTCAGGCCTTCCAGTACAGCATTTAGGATTGTTGCAGATTTTTCATGGTAAGTTTGATAGTCAGCAATACAGTATTATGTATGGGCGGACTGGCCATCTGGCATACCGGGCATTTTCCCGGTGGGCCAACGCACCTACTGGGCCGATAGAAAAGGCTATATATATAATTTAATCATTTTGGCCAACGATCGGCCCAAAGGAAGGACAACCAGCGGCCCATTGGTTACATTTCCATATTGACACTCGACTGATCCAATGACAGCTCACGTCAGGCCCCACCCCTCGCATTTTGGCTCAGAGCCAGGATTCTGTGAGCGCATCAAAAGTTATTTGGAAGTTGCCTACACGAAATTGCGGTGGGTGCCGGTAGTGACAATAGTGCAAAAGTAACACTAATGTAGAAGCTTCAAAAATACAAAATTGCAAGTAGGCTAGCATATGTCAGCAGCATGTTGAAGTTCGTTGAGTTTGAACGAGGATATAAGCAAGCATACAGAGCAAGGGACAGTGAGCAGGTGGTGGAGCCTAGTTGAGGCTACATAAGAACTCGGTGGTGGTGCAGGTGTGACATGCCATGCTGACGATGATTATGATCATCGATGATTATGATGACTTTATTAATTGCGATAATGTAATAATATGGTAATGATAACGTAAAGCCGTTCTGTGATTATAATAACAAATAGCGCAACTTAAATGTTCTAAATGAATGATTTGCAAACCCAGACAGCAAAAGAGTGTCAAATCGATGTCAGATCGAGGTCAGATTGATCAGTTTCCGTCAGAGGCCCAAAATTCAACATCGATGGCATGAGAGTGGTGGTTGGTCTCTCAAAGTAGAGCGTCGAAAGGGCTCTATCTTGGAAGGGTTATCATGGTAAAGATGGGCTAAAAGACTGTAGACTGACGGAAATGTAGGCTACAAAACATCAAGTCATATTCATGCACAAGCCAACTAATATACAATAACCTATATGATAGGCTACTGGAAGACATTAAAGATAATTAGTTAATGTAGCTATAATGTTCCAAAATGTACCAGCAATGTAGTATAGATAATGTATGTAATAAAATATTTCCAGCAACAGCCCTGTTTATTTTGTGTTGTTTCAGTTGTCCTACAGTGATAACTGGTATAAATTACATTAATGTCTAAGACAATCTGGGTATTTTAACTCTTTACACATAGGCTTCAGTAATTTTTGGTGCTGCTGTCAATTGTAGCCTATTGAATAATTTGAAATAATACTTTGAATTCAAGCAGAAACTCTTCTTTAATAATTGCTTGTATAGCCTAGGCTACTTGAATATGGAGATCATGTGCTCCATGGCTACCTCTGATCAGTCAGAGTGATAGCCAATGAGGCCTACATCACTTTCAGTGCTCCATGACAGTTGAAAATATATGCATAGTTAGAGGGTAACGCAAAGATTTTGTATTTAATTAGGTGTGCCCGACTGATTTGAGGGCCGCTTGGGCCAAATATGCCAGGGCCGATTTTTGGTCCCAGTCCGCCCCTGGTATTATGGCATAGAGATGGACATGTCAGTTTTCCAGAGAGGAAGCTATTTCATTAATATAAATGGTAAAAAAAGACTGGCCCTAATCCAGAGCCTTGAGGGACACCCTTTGTTATTTCCAGGAAGTCAGACTTTAGATTTCAGTTACTTTAGACTTCAGAGAGTGGAAACATGATGTTTACATGCAGTTCTGCAACATTTAGTCATTTAGCATTACATACCTAGAGCTGAAACCAGTTGAAACCATGCGTTTAGGCATTTAGTGTTAAATACATCTATAGCTGAAACATAATGTTTAGATGTGGTTTTATGGCATTTAGTCATTAGAGCTGAAACCATACATGTAGTCATTTAGCATTTAGATACTTTTAGAGCTGACACATGATGTTTGCGTTTGGTCCTGCGGCATTTAGTCACCCAGGGCAACATCACAAGCTCCTCCTCCTGAATGTGGTCACTTCTATAGCTTAAACCCACATGATGTTTGGATTTTTCCATGAAAATATATTTTTAAAAATGCAGATGGACACAGGATCGGGTTTTCTAAAAGTCAAAAGATTAAGATGAGATAAGGGATTTTTTCCGTTGAACTCAGACGCGTGCACATGCGATTGATAATTACGGTTAATCCAACCACTCAGCGCCTTAATTATCCATTTAAAATGTGGCAGCCTAAACCCGCTGCATATGTACACATGTTGATTTTCATTTCCTTAGAAGCCTGGGTGGGGGATCTAACTTCCCAATATCATTAATACGGAGGCTTTGGCTGGCCGCACACATTTGCTCGGCCGTCTGCTTCCTGCCAGATTGTGTGGTCATCCACAGCAGATGCTTTCTCCCTCTCAGAACGACCGGCAGGCTGCTGACAGTCCGCAGCCGACCCACCTCCAATCGTATGGTGCGGTCAGGGATGGAGCCGACCCACCTCCAATCGTATGGTGCGATCAGGGATGGAGCCGACCCATCTCAATTGGGTGGTGCGATGAGAGATGGAGCAGGGGAGGGCTGGTGTGATCAGAGATGGAGCAGGGGAGGGGAGGGCTGGTGTGATCAGAGATGGAGCAGGGGAGGGGAGGGGAGGGGAGGGGAGGTGTAAAGATGAAAAACAAAACAGCTGAGAGGGGAGATGTGAAGGAAAAAAAGCAAACGCCACGTCAACCTTTTAAGAAGCTCAGAGAGCAAAGAGGCTTTGGTGTGTGTGTGTGTGTGTGTGTGTGTGTGTGTGTGTGTGTGTGTGTGTGTGTGTGTGTGTGTGTGTGTGTGTGTGTGTGTGTGTGTGTGTGTGTGTGTGTGCTTTGGTGCTGAAAGATGGAACATATTGCAGGGAGTCCGAAGCCTGCTTGATTAATGGGCAGGATAATCATCTCATCAAATCACTCTCCCTTATTAAATCTTGTTTAATATCCTAATGAGAGCCTCTCCACAGCACCGGGCCAAAACCAAAGCCTCCGGCTCCAAGGAGTCTGTCCATTCCTCTAATTCTCTCTCTCAGAATCTCTATCTCTCCGCATCTCTCTCTGTATCCCTCTATCTCCTCTTTCTCTCTGCATGTCTCTGTATCCCTCTCTCTCCTTTCGTATCTTTATCTCTCCGCATGTCTCTCTGTATCCCTCTCTCTCCCTTCGTATCTCTATCTCTCTGCATGTCTCTCTGTATCCCTCGCTCTTTCCAAATGATAGTATCTAAAACTGTAATGTAAACACACACACCCACACTCACTCACCCTCTCTCACACACACACATGCAGTATACTCACATTGCCCTTCACACACACACACACACACACACATGCAGTATACTCACATTGCCCTCCACACACACACACACACACACATGCAGTATACTCACATTGCCCTTCACACACACACACACACACACACACATGCAGTATACTCACATTGCCCTCCACACACACACACACACACACACACACACACACACACACACACATGCAGTATACTCACATTGCCCTTCACACACACACACACATGCAGTATACTCACATTGCCCTCCACACACACACACACACACACACATGCAGTCAGGGGCGGACCTGGACACTTTGAGGCCCAAGGCAAAAGATCCCGAGGCCCCTCCGAGCACCCCCCCCCCCACACACACACACACACACACACACACACACACACACACACACTAAAACTAAAACACACTTTTTTTCTGTAATAATGGGACGCTGAGGCATACTGAAATACAACAAATATTTATTGCCATAGATGACAATCAAAAAACATTAGTAAAAACCTTTGAAAGTATTACAATTATGAATGGTGTGTGTGTCTGTGTGTGTGAGTGAGAGAGAGAGAGAGAGAGAGAGAGAGAGAGAGAAGGCTAGGGGGTTTGGGGTCTCTGTGTGTGAATATACTCTATGTAGCTATGTATGAGAGTCTATGAAAGCTATGTGAAGAAGACAGAGAGAGAGAGTGAGAGTGAGTGTGTGCGTGCGAACTAAGTGAGGTGTTCGATCTTCCAAAAAGCCGACATCCAAAACAATAAACAGCGTATGCACTGACCGAATAAACAATAAACAGCGTCTGCACTGACCGAATAAACAATAAACAGCGTCTGCACTGACCGAATAAACAATAAACAGCGTCTGCACTGACCGAATAAACTGGCCATTTTCTGTTTATTTTTTCTTCATTTTTCATGGTCATGTAATAATGTTCAACCGTGAATCTTCTGGGTGGTTTATCTGCATTTTTGGGGAATAATTTGCACAGGGCCTTTTTTTAACGATTTCAACCCACTCTGCATCTTACGGTGTCTGTCCATAACGCAGGGTCGTCACTGTTAACTGTAGGGTATCGTGTTCGGGCTACTCACGTACTGGTTACGTTTGCACCCAAAGCTTCTGCTACTGAAATGGTGTCCGTAGCAGCACCAACAGCACCAGTGCGGACTTCGGCAGTGACAGTGATCTTGTCCCTCACGACTGTTTCACTTAGATCAACATCATAATCATCATCATCATCAGTAGAAGAATAGGCTATGTAGTGCAAGAGCTATCCAAATTACTTTCTTCCTTGGAAGAATTCTTCGACTGGAAGAAGTTGGTTAATTTAGGCAATTTCTTTCTAAATTCTTCCTCCTCCCTTTTTCTTTTTCTTTTATCACTTCACCACAAACAAACGTTTCATGGCTGCTGTCAATCGCTCAACTCCACACCTCACCAAGACCTCGTTCAGATAGCTAGTTGCTGCTATGGTGACAGGAAGCGGACCTGCAGTCATTTGATTTTATGATGAGTTTATGAGCATCATTTTTTCAATCTTTATTATGGATTAGAATATATTGTTTGGATGCGGTGATCATTTATTAAAAACGAAATACGATAGGGGGATGACGAGGCCCCCTGGTGGCCGAGGCCCCAGGCAATTGCCTGACCATGCCTAATGGCAGGTCCGCCCCTGCATGCAGTATACTCACATTGCCCTCCACACACACACACACACACACACACACACACACATGCAGTATACTCACATTGCCCTCCACACACACACACACACACACACACACACACACACACACACACACACACATGCAGTA
>NW_027468859.1:2095948-2098448 GCF_046254945.1 Alosa pseudoharengus
CAACCACCGAGCCCAAGTATAAGTGGTTTTGCCCGTTACGTCACAGCTGGTGTGTGCAGTAACCAATGCGTCGAGTGTATAACAGCTTTAACAGCCCTGACTAGCCAACACCAACAGCCCTGACTAGCCAACACTATTCATTCAGTAACCAATGCGTCGAGTGTATAACAGCTTTAACAGCCCTGACTAGCCAACACCAACAGCCCTGACTAGCCAACACTATTCATTCAGTAACCAATGCGTCGAGTGTATAACAGCTTTAACAGCCCTGACTAGCCAACACCAACAGCCCTGACTAGCCAACACCAACAGCCCTGACTAGCCACACTAACAGGTCTGACTAGCCAACACTATTCATTCAGTAACCAATGCGTCGAGTGTATAACAGCTTTAACAGCCCTGTCTAGCCAACACCAAAAGTCTGACTAGCCAACACCAACAGGTCTGACTAGCCACACTAACAGGTCTGACTAGCCAACACTATTCATTCAGTAACCAATGCGTCGAGTGTATAACAGCTTTAACAGCCCTGACTAGCCAACACCAAAAGTCTGACTAGCCAACACCAACAGGTCTGACTAGCCACACTAACAGGTCTGACTAGCCAACACTATTCATTCAGTAACCAATGCGTCGAGTGTATAACAGCTTTAACAGCCCTGACTAGCAAACACCAACAGTCTGACTAGCCAACACCAACAGGTCTGACTAGCCACACTAACAGGTCTGACTAGCCAACACTATTCATTCAGTATCCAATGCGTCGAGTGTATAACAGCTTTAACAGCCCTGACACTAACAGGTCTGACTAGCCAACACTATTCATTCAGTAACCAATGCGTCGAGTGTATAACAGCTTTAACAGCCCTGACTAGCCAACACCAAAAGTCTGACTAGCCAACACCAACAGGTCTGACTAGCCACACTAACAGGTCTGACTAGCCAACACTATTCATTCAGTAACCAATGCGTCGAGTGTATAACAGCTTTAACAGCCCTGACTAGCAAACACCAACAGTCTGACTAGCCAACACCAACAGGTCTGACTAGCCACACTAACAGGTCTGACTAGCCAACACTATTCATTCAGTATCCAATGCGTCGAGTGTATAACAGCTTTAACAGCCCTGACACTAACAGGTCTGACTAGCCAACACTATTCATTCAGTAACCAATGCGTCGAGTGTATAACAGCTTTAACAGCCCTGACTAGCCAACACCAAAAGTCTGACTAGCCAACACCAACAGGTCTGACTAGCCACACTAACAGGTCTGACTAGCCAACACTATTCATTCAGTAACCAATGCGTCGAGTGTATAACAGCTTTAACAGCCCTGACTAGCCAACACCAAAGGTCTGACTAGCCAACATCAACAGGTCTGACTAGCCACACTAACAGGTCTGACTAGCCAACACTATTCATTCAGTAACCAATGCGTCGAGTGTATAACAGCTTTAACAGCCCTGACTAGCAAACACCAACAGTCTGACTAGCCAACATCAACAGGTCTGACTAGCCACACTAACAGGTCTGACTAGCCAACACTATTCATTCAGTAACCAATGCGTCGAGTGTATAACAGCTTTAACAGCCCTGACTAGCAAACACCAGCAGTCTGACTAGCCAACACCAACAGGTCTGACTAGCCACACTAACAGGTCTGACTAGCCAACACTATTCATTCAGTAACCAATGCGTCGAGTGTATAACAGCTTTAACAGCCCTGACTAGCCAACACCAAAAGTCTGACTAGCCAACACCAACAGGTCTGACTAGCCACACTAACAGGTCTGACTAGCCAACACTATTCATTCAGTAACCAATGCGTCGAGTGTATAACAGCTTTAACAGCCCTGACTAGCCAATACCAACAGTCTGACTAGCCAACACCAACAGGTCTGACTAGCCACACTAACAGGTCTGACTAGCCAACACCAACAGGTCTGACTAGCCAACACCAACAGACTGACTAACAGGTCTGATGCGCTATGGCACTGCTGCCCCCACTCCCATGGCAATCCAGACTTGTTTTCATCTGTGGACCACGATGGTGGAACAATCTGCCAAGCTCCATCAGAGCAGGGGCGTCCGTCTCTATCTTCAAAAAACTCTCGAAGACACAACTCTCCCAAGACAACCTCACAAACCTAATGTGCAATTACCACACTCTTCCCCCTTTTCCCTCCTCCCATTCCACTTCTCTCTCTTCTCCTCCATATCTCCTCTTCTACCACTCCATACTTCTAGTACTTCAAAAATGCATATTCCTATCCTCCAGTACTAGTATTGACAGATACGGCGATAACTCCTAGCTATGTTGTCCTCTGCACTTAAACATTATTCTAACACTGTAGCTGTAGCCCTGTGTTTAAATGTTAAAATGCTTAAATGTTAATAGCTTAAATTATTATATTGCTGTTGTGTAGCTCTGTAGCTTAAATCTAAAATGCTTAAAGGAACCGTATGTAAGATTGTGGTCAAAACTGGTACTGCAATCA
>NW_027468859.1:2110948-2113448 GCF_046254945.1 Alosa pseudoharengus
ATGATAACAATAATAATAATAAGAAGAAGAATAAAATAATAAGAATAAGAATCAACATCATTAATCTGGTATCAGACATAATAGTCAGTCGTTTCTGACACCCTACAAATACAATGCCCTGCCCTCCAGAGAAGAGAGATGCTCAAACCATCCAGCCAATCAGTTCAGTAACGTCACTTTCAAGTGTGTGTGTGTGTGTGTGTGTGTGTGTGTGTGTGTGTGTGTGTGTGTGTGTGTGCTCCAGTGTGTGTGTGTGTTCCAGTGTGTGTGTGTGTGCTCCAGTGTGTGTGTGTGTGTGTGTGTGTGTGTTCCAGTGTGTGTGTTCCAGTGTGTGTGTGTGTGTATGTGTGCTCCAGTGTGTGTGTGCTTCAGTAGTGTTTTCTCTGTGAAACTCAGCAGTACACTCCTCAGTTAAAGTCTCTTCAGATGCAAAACCAGCGAGAGGAGGAAATAAACAACAACAACAACAACGACCAAAACAAAACAAAACAAAAGAACACCAATCAGGAAAACCAGGAATGCTACCTCATACCTCACACATTCCCAATCAGGAAAACCAGGAATGCTACCTCATACCTCACACATTCCCAATCAGGAAAACCAGGAATGCTACCTCAAACCTCACACATTCCCTAAGAGGGCTCGGGCAGAAGGAGGGAAAACTCTAAGAGGAAAATTCAATGCAAGTCCAAAACAAAAGAAAGAGCAAAAGAGTAGCGTTTGGGGTGAGAGGGTATTGTCCCTTTTGTTTGTTTGTTTGTTTGTTTGTTTGTTTGTTGTTTGTTTACTCGTGGAGTAGCTCCTGCAGGCAGTTGGGCGATTTGAAGACCTCGGGCACCTCGGAGTCCAGTTTGCAGATGACCTTATAGATGGCTTTCTTCCAGGAAGGGTCAACGTCCTTGCCTGCCACGATGGCGTTGAAAAACTCGCGCATTGTGATCTGAGCCACCTCCAGAAACCGCTCCGGAACCTGCGAAGAACACAGAACAGGAGAACCAACAGGATGAGAACCACCATAGAACACAGAACAGGAGAACCAAAAAAGGATGAGAACAAGCATAGAACACAGAACAAACTCTGGGCCAGATGTACTAACGCTTTTGCGCCCACTTCAGGCGTATTTGTTTCGCAACGTGCGTGTAAAATCCTTGCGAGGTACAAACAGGCCGCAATGATGTAAAAGCACAAACTGCCTGTCACGGGAGCTGAAAGTGGCAGATTGCGTTGTTCATGTCATACATATGCATTCAAGGGAGGATCCAGGGGAAAGTGGGAGTTTAGCGTAAAAAGATGGGAGGGGAAGAGTAAAGAGCGCCTAATTATGTATTCCACTATACTTCCGCCTTGTAAAAGCAGGTGTTAATCCAAATTGCAGTTCAATGCGTCAATAAGACAACCTTTCAAAGACAACAGAATCGCTATTTAGAGCACCAATTTTGGAAGTCTTTGTACTATCAAAAGCAACATTAACTTTCGTTGACCTTTCGAATGTCTTACTTTCACTTTCACGTCATTCACTTAAACTTTCCTACTTGCTAGATTTGACCAATCTTCCATAGCCTACGTTCACAAGTAGTTTAAGTAGAACTACTGATCTTCATTATCTCCCTGCTTGTTTACATCTTATCATGTATGGTATTATTTCATGATCGCTAAATGTTTGATTCTTTTTAATGTTGTCATCAGTTTACTTCATTCAACTGCGCTTGTATGTAGGCGCTGCCATTCAGTTGTGGACGTTCGTAAATTGCGTTCATGGGCGGAGAAAGGCAGAGAAAGGCGCAGTTTACACTAAGGATAGAACGATTGATAAATACGAAACTTGGGTCTGACAGTGTTTGCAATCTGCGGTTTGTCCATGACGCTGATAACGCTACGTTCGCAAATGTACGTACATCTGGCCTTCTATCTCACTACCTCTCTATCACTCCATCTCTCTATTACTCCATCCCTTTATCACTCCATCTCTCTATCACTCCATCACTCTCACTCTCTATCTCTCCATCACTCTATCTCTCTATCTCTCCATCACTCCATCACTCCATCTCACTGTCCCTTTCCTTCTTTTCCATCTATTCTTTCCCTTTCTCTCTCCCTCCCTCCCTCTCTCTCTCTCTCCCTCTCTCTCTGCCTTTGTTCTCTCTCTATCTCCCTCCTTCTTGCTCATGCTCCCTCCTTCCCTATCTCTCTCTTGTCCTCTCTCCCTCTCTCTCTCCCTTTCCCTCTCTCCCTCTCTCTCTCTCTCCCCCCCCCTCTCTCCTTCTCTCATTGGGAGGCCGGTTGATTCAGTAGGTCATATGGCCATGCCCTAGTGCATGCTGGGAATGATCCTTGTGTGTGTTCAGTGGCCCTGACAGACCTGCTCAATGACACCACACAGATGATTACTCTGACCAAGACACACTCACACACACACTCACACTCTCTCACACACAGTCACGCACACACACACACACACACACTCACTCACGCACGCACACGCACACACACACACTCACAC
>NW_027468859.1:2130948-2135948 GCF_046254945.1 Alosa pseudoharengus
GAAACTAACTTCACCAAGGTGTCAGTCAATGACAAGACAGTTATATGCAGTTACTTTCACTGTTGACTGACAATGGGTTACCATCGAAAACATATGCTGGAAAAAGCAACACTTACCCAAATATTGCTCAAATGACTGAATAAAAAAACATTTATCCTGCAGAGGAGTTGCTTATATCTCGTGACAGTGCGTCTTCAGCTGTGCTCCATACGTGTCTCTCGCCTCTCCCCTAATCACTTTTAACCGTCATTACCAATTTGCAAATGATGGTGAATAACTAGGCTGCTCATCATAAGATGTACAGTATTTCATAATATCTTTATTCTAATTATGTTTCCCATTGTAATTGTGCAATTTGTAATGCTTTGCATGGATGTGCGCTGGTGTGCGTTCATGGATGATGGAAGGATGGTGCGTTGTGCACCCACCAATATGACTGTTGACAATGCGCTCTTAAAATAACATATAAACAACTCGCCATTGACTTCTGACCAGGTGTACAATAACGATTTTTAGACAATGCGCCAGGCCCCTCCCTATGTTGTTAATTGCCACACCCCTGGGCAATGTTTGAAAAATAAACGTGCAAAATACCGAATTAAACTTTGCACGGGTGGAAAACGAGTTTTACGCCATGCGCCAGTGTGCAAAATACAGCCCTGTGTGTGTGTGTGGAGGAGTGTGTGTGTGTGTGTGTGTGGAGGAGTGTGTGTGTGTGTGTGTGTGTGTGTGTGTGTGTGTGTGTGTGTGTGTGGAGGATTGTGTGTGTGTGTGTGTGTGTGTGTGTGTGTGTGTGTGTGTGTGTGTGTGTGTGTGTGGAGGATTATGTGTGTGTGTGGAGGAGTGTGTGTGTGTGTGTGTGTGTGTGTGTGTATGTGGAGGAGTGTGTGTGTGTGTGTGTGTGTGTGTGTGTGGAGGATTGTGTGTCTGTGTGGAGGAGTGTGTGTGTGTGTGTGTGTGTGTGTGTGTGGAGGAGTGTGTGTGTGTGTGTGTGTGTGTGTGTGTGTGTGGAGGATTGTGTGTGTGTGTAAAGGAGTGTGTGTGTGTGTGTGTGTGTGTGTGTGTGTGTGTGTCTGTGTGTGTGTGGAGGATTGTGTGTGTGTGTGTTTTGGGGTGTGTGTGTGTGTGTGTGGAGGAGAGTGTGTGTGTGTGTGTGTGTGGAGGATTGTGTGTGTGTGTGTGTGGAGGAGAGTGTGTTTGGAGGAGAGTGTGTGTGTGTGTGTGTGTGTATGTGTGTGTGTGTGTGTGTGTGTGGAGGAGTGTGTGTGTGTGTAGAGGAAAGTGTGTGTGTGTGGATTTTGGGTGAGAAACCCGGGAAATATTCCTTATTTTCAATGCTCAATTTTGACAACTATGGAGGAGAGTGTGTGTGTGTGGAGAGTGTGTGTGTGGAGGAGAGTGTGTGTGCGTGGAAAGTGTGTGTGTGTGTGTGTGTGTGGAGGAGTGTGTGTGTGAAGCAGATCTACATATGCTATTTTGAGGTACTCAAAAAAGGCCTCTTATCAGAGAACATAACGTGTGTGTGTGTGTGTGTGTGTGTGTGTGTGTGTGTGTGTGTGTGTGAGTCCTCACACTGACACAGACACACACTTTACAGGCCCCACTCATCCAGCTCAAGAGGAAGATAGAGAGAGCGAACGAGCGGTAGAGAGAGAGAGGAAGAGTTAGAGAGGCAGACAGAGAGAGGGGGATAGAGAGAGAGAGAGGAAGAGAGAAACAGGAGGATAGAGAGGGAGAGAGGGAGGAAGAGAAAAAGACAGAGGGGGATAGAGAGGGAGAGAGGGAGAAAGAGGGGGCATGCTTGGCCAGCAGTATTCTGTCAAGAGAAAAGCCTGATAGAGCACTATCTCTCTCTCTCTCTCTCTCTCTCTCTCTCTCTCTCTCTCTCTCTTCTCCCCTTTCTGTCCCTCTCTCCTCTTCACCCCTGCCCTCTCTCTCTCTTTCACCTCCCTCGTTTCTCTCCCTCCCTCCCTCCCTCCCTCCCTCGTTTCTCTCCCTCTTTTCTCTCCCTCCATCTGCTCATAGAATCGGCCACAATAGCCGCGTCCAGAGCGCGAGGGACAAGCTGCTCTTTTCTAAAGGAACTCCCTCCCCATTCAGACACACACACACACACACACACACACACACACATACACACACAAACTGCTGAGAGACACAATGGCCCAAATAAAGACATGAAATGCACATGAAAGCAACTTTGGACCCATAAATGTAAATATTCATCTTGCTTAAGAATGAAGACTCTGCTGTGAGCAGTGAGATGGTGTGTGTGTTGTGTGTTCTGCTGTGAGATGGTGTGTGTGTTGTGTGTTCTGCTGTGACACGGTGTGTGTGTTGTGTGTTCTGCTGTGAGATGGTGTGTGTGCTGTGTTTAGCTGTGACACGGTGTGTGTGTTGTGTTTAGCTGTGAGATGGTGTGTGTGTTGTGTTTAGCTGTGAGATGGTGTGTGTGTTGTGTGTTCTGCTGTGAGATGGTGTGTGTTGTGTGTTCTGCTGTGAGATGGTGTGTGTGTTGTGTTTAGCTGTGACACGGTGTGTGTGTTGTGTTTAGCTGTGAGATGGTGTGTGTGTTGTGTGTTCTGCTGTGAGATGGTGTGTGTTGTGTGTTCTGCTGTGAGATGGTGTGTGTGTTGTGTTTAGCTGTGACACGGTGTGTGTGTTGTGTTTAGCTGTGAGATGGTGTGTGTGTTGTGTGTTCTGCTGTGAGATGGTGTGTGTGTTGTGTTTAGCTGTGACACAGTGTGTGTGTTGTGTTTAGCTGTGAGATGGTGTGTGTGTTGTGTGTTCTGCTGTGAGATGGTGTGTGTGTTGTGTTTAGCTGTGACACAGTGTGTGTGTTGTGTTTAGCTGTGAGATGGTGTGTGTGTTGTGTGTTCTGCTGTGAGATGGTGTGTGTGTTGTGTTTAGCTGTGACACAGTGTGTGTGTTGTGTTTAGCTGTGAGATGGTGTGTGTGTTGTGTGTTCTGCTGTGAGATGGTGTGTGTGTTGTGTTTAGCTGTGACACAGTGTGTGTGTTGTGTTTAGCTGTGAGATGGTGTGTGTGTTGTGTGTTCTGCTGTGAGATGGTGTGTGTGTTGTGTGTTCTGCTGTGAGATGGTGTGTGTGTTGTGTGTTCTGCTGTGAGATGGTGTGTGTGTTGTGTTTAGCTGTGACACGGTGTGTGTGTTGTGTTTAGCTGTGAGATGGTGTGTGTGTTGTGTTTAGTTGTGTTGTTGTTTGTTGTTCCCAAAGTATGAAGATCACAGAGAACTAAATGCTGAGGCTGAATGCAGACAAGAGAGAACAAGGTTCTCCTCTCCCCCAGTGCTAGAACAGACAAGGTTCTCCTCTCCCCCAGTGCTAGAACACGAGACAAGGTTCTCCTCTCCCCCAGTGCTAGAACAGACAAGGTTCTCCTCTCCCCCAGTGCTAGAACACGAGACAAGGTTCTCCTCTCCCCCAGTGCTAGAACACGAGACAAGGTTCTCCTCTCCCCCAGTGCTAGAACAGACAAGGTTCTCCTCTCCCCCAGTGCTAGAACACGAGACAAGGTTCTCCTCTCCCCCAGTGCTAGAACACAAGACAAGGTTCTCCTCTCCCCCAGTGCTAGAACACGAGACAAGGTTCTCCTCTCCCCCAGTGCTAGAACAGCTAAATGAGGGATACTTCTCTTCCTCACTCTAAGAACAACTGAATGACGAACGGTTCTGCATGCTAGAACAGCTGAATGAGGAACGGTTCTGCATGCTAGAACAGCTGAATGAGGAACGGTTCTGCATGCTAGAACAGCTGCCCAGACTGCAGCATGTGCAAAGGTCACTGTCGCCATGGCGTCCACCTCCACATCCCCCTGGCTGACCGCTACGCTCAGCTCTCCTCTACGGCGAGTGTGTGTGCGTGGTGACGAGTGTGTGTGCGTGGTGGAGAGTGTGTGTGTGGTGGAGAGTGTGTGTGTGTGGTGGAGAGTGTGTGTGTGTGGTGGAGAGTGTGTGTGTGAGTGTGTGGTGGAGAGAGTGTGTGTGTGTGGTGGAGAGTGTGTGTGTGGTGGAGAGTGTGTGTGTGTGTGTGTGTGTGTGTGTGGTGGAGAGTGTGTGTGTGGTGGAGAGTGTGTGTGTGTGTGTGTGTGTGTGGTGGAGAGTGTGTGTGTGTGGTGGAGAGTGTGTGTGTGTGGTGGAGAGTGTGTGTGTGTGGTGGAGAGTGTGTGTATGTGTGTGTGTGGTGGAGAGTGTGAGTGTGTGTGGTGGAGAGAGTGTGTGTGTGTGGTGGAGAGAGTGTGTGTGTGTGGTGGAGAGTGTGTGTGTGTGGTGGAGAGTGTGTGTGTGTGGTGGAGGAGAGTGTGTGTGTGTGTGGTGGAGAGTGTGAGTGTGTGTGGTGGAGAGTGTGTGTGTGTGTGGTGGAGAGTGTGTGTGGAGGAGAGTGTGTGTGTGGTGGAGAGTGTGTGTGTGTGGTGGAGGAGAGTGTGTGTGTGTGGTGGAGAGTGTGTGTGCGTGTGTGGTGGAGAGTGTGTGTGTGTGGTGGAGTGTGTGTGTGTGGTGGAGTGTGTGTGTGTGTGTGGTAGAGAGTGTGTGTGTGTGCCTCCTCTGTGGCGGGACAAAGAGCCCTCACCGTGTCCTTTAAGCTGCGGCTCAGCAGAGACAGGGTCAGACCCCCCCCCCACACACACACACACACACTCCCTCTTTGTGCTCCTGTCAGCAAACACGCTGCTGCCAATAATCTACGGGACAGGACGAGACATGCACACACACACACACACACACACACACACACACACACACACACACACACACACTCGTTCACCTGCCCTCCTCTGTTCTCTACAGCACCCCCCCTTCCAGCTCCCAGATGACCTTTGACCTCATCATGACCCCTGGATGACCGCGGGCTTCCAGCCGAGCTGCCCGAGGCAGTGTACCCAGCTGCTGCTGCTAGCAGACGAGACACACACACACACACACACACACACATACACACACACACACACACACACCTGATGGACACACCTCTGTCCGCTGGC
>NW_027468859.1:2145948-2150948 GCF_046254945.1 Alosa pseudoharengus
AAAGTTGCCCAAATGCGCCGCATCCTGAGGAGGAGACGAGGACACTTTTCTTTTGCAGTACCGATTTTTCACAATAATAACAACATATGTCATTGCAGTAACCCTCTCGGTCAAAGTGCACGGTTGAATACGGTCTAGAGAATTGAACAAGCCGCGTGTGTAGCCGGGCGATTGTCGTGTGTTTTTGAGCACCTGCGCGCACGGACCGGCCCACGCGGCAGAGAGAGAGCTGTCTGAGGACAAGGGTACTTACTCCGTAAACGAGAGAAAGCGCACTCTTTTCCACCGGTAACGGAGAAACTGCGGGGCTCGTTGGCGCACCGCGGAACAGCGCAGTATCACAGAGCCGAGGTTGAAGCAGCGAGCGTGTCGGAGAAGTGACAGAGACAGAGAGAGTTAGAGGAAGAGAGACAGAGAGAGAGGGAGAGAGATAGAGAGAGAGAGAGAGAGAGAGAGAGAGAGAGAGAGACAGAGAGAGAGAGAGAGAAAGGGAGCTCTTTTGCGCCGCTCTCTTCTGTCCACTGTAACTGAAGCTCCGAGGCGTGTCGGACAGAGGAGCGGGTCTCGTCGCTCTCCACCAACAAGAGTGACTTAAAGACACGGCTGAAGGAAGCCGGAAGACGAGCGTCATGAGCCGCGTGATGTAACGTTCGCACCTACCAATAAGAACCGTCGGAGGGCTCGGGACGACTATCGTGCACTGAACTTGACCGAAGAATAAGGTGCTGCTGCTCAGTCTATGAACTCTTCTGATGTGAAAATGAGGAGACGGGGACATTTCGAGGGTTACAACAAACATTTGCTTTAGGTACCTTTATAGTGTTTCAACAAAGGCAGTTGTTTCTTAATGTTTAAAAACTTGAAAGTTATTTCGAATAAATTGCCAATGATCTAGAAATAATAATAAAAAATAGTTTGTCAAAATAAACGTATGCAAATTAAGTCTATAATCCAAAAATGTACCTTGTGATTTAATTACCGATTAAGGATGATACATGTTTGATGGGCTTTAAAGTCGTGACTTTTCAGCTAGGCTACTTTCTTTTTTGAGCTTTCGTATAGCCCAATATCTTTATCAGTTATATTCTACTGACGCTCTACATTTATCGTCACCAGCTGTATTGAGAGCTCGCGCGCAGGGGAAAGTGTTGACGGTTTCATTCTGTAGAAGCCTGGCTCGAGCTGTACGTCAGAGCCGAAGAATGCGCCACACACATTGGCCCGTGTGGTCTCCCCGCTGTAGGCTAAGTGGACGAGACTGCCCGTTTTTCTCCAAAGACTTTACTTGTTTTCGTTTGGGCGGTTTGGGTCAAGGCTGTGCCGGTGGTGCGCGGCCGTGGCGGGAAAAGAGGCACACAATCAATCAGCACCAGAACTGTGCATATTCTTCCCAACTCAATTTATGATATATCTCAGTGGACTCTCATAATTCGGGACGTATTCAATGCTTGTTTTTTGTATTGTGTACTGTAGCCTAGGCTGCGTGTCAGTTGAGTTTGCGAATGCGACAAAGACCTAGACCGTTCCCGTGTCTATTCGTTGGGTACAACGACAATACTGTATGATAATTCTCTATCAGGGTTTATGCAAATAATAAAAAGCAAACAGGTCCCAGTAGAAGCAGGTTTGCAGGTTATTATCTTGATTTTCCTAATGACAAATGACATCACATGATGAAATCAAGCTGCCGGAGTAGCGGATGGTTTTTCGTTTATTAATCTCGCCTACTTGCTCAACTGAAATGGCCACAAGTTTTCTTTCATATATTATATTTGCGCTCAGTCATATTTTAATTTAATCTAAATAATATTAGGAACAATCAATATCCGTTTATTTAGTTCAGACAAAGGTTGTTTTTTTTAACGCAATTTTGTGACAATCTACCAAGGTTCTCTGACAATAGCACACAGGTCGTTCAGGAGAAGGCAGTTTCGTATCTGATGATGGCATGATACTGTTAGTAAAATATAAATGTTCATGTTTAAAATGACCCAAGTGACCCAGGCTCAAAATTGCATATTTTAATTATAGTATAAATTGTTGTGATAGAATTTAATAATGTAGGCTATAGGTATGTGATGTAATCTGACCATGATCTATTCTAAAATTGGCAATTGGTTTCTTTCTGCGTTTTTATTGGCCACAATACTCAACTTTAAGCTTTGTATAAGTTATAGGTAGAAAACCTCCACCTCATTTCCTGCTCGTCAAATCATAGCTCTTTACTGGCTCTAAATTCAGTTGCGTAAACAGCATTAGAATGTCCTCAATAAAATATTTTCCTCTATTTGAGCCAGATAAGTGCCACAAAGGAAAGGTGTGTCCCTTTTCCATGTAGCAAGCAAGTGTTTTTGACGACGAATGAATTGCCCCAAAGTCAGCAAACTTTAGTGTCTGGAGTGTGTTTTCCAAAACAGGTGTCTCGCGCTCGCCAGATCGCTCGCCCGCTTTGCGGCGCGAGGCGCATTATCTCCCGCGTGGCACTCCGGGGTCGCGTAAGCGCGAGCTGGAAAAAGGCATTAAAGACATTAAAAGGAGCGGTGTTTGGAAACGGAAGACTGCTGTGAGCTGTACGGGAAGTGTGTGTGTTGCCACTGGCACCTCTTATCGCGCGCTGTTCCAAACGGAATCAAGCGCATTTTATTCGCCTTCATTGTTTCTGCGCGACACAGACACCTTGATGCCCACCGCTGATTACAGACGGACTGCTGCTGCTTCGCTTTTTATGGACGTATTCATAAGAACATTGAAATCTAATTAAAGTAGCAGCAGATACCCCGTCTGGGGCTGTAGGTCACTTCTTAAATATGGCGAATTTCTAAAATAAACGACATGAAATCTGGCCGGCGTTTCAAAGTACAGGAACCAGAGCTCTGACCCATTTTCCTTGCCTTTTTGTTCCAGTTTCCTTTCGTTTTAGCTATTAACAGATAATAGGCATATTATATTTTAGAATATGTATTATTATTATTATTATTATTATTATTATTATTATTATTATTACATTATTATTAGATTTCAAATATTTGCGCGGGCATATCAACCCGATTGCTCTACTGGAGTAAAGGCTGTCTTTTGCTATGTTTGCTACAGAATTCTTTTGTAAACATTCATACCGACAGGCTACAGTCACTCTTAACATTCCGCCCGATTGCGCTATTTTTAGCGGGTACAATAGTCTACACTTTAACAACTAGAATTATGCGCACCGACGATAAGCTATTGCCCAGCGTATAGAAGCAGAGCTTTATAACACAGGCCGGTGGATGATAATGATGTCATGTTATCAAATTAGGCCCACCAACATTTGACCACAACGAACCCAAAACGTTACAAACATGCTGCACTGCGTTCCAACGGTGTCTGTGGAGACAGGAGTCAGGCACACGACTCAAATCTATTATTCTTTAGCAAGGGCTACAGTTGTGTGTGTGTGTGTGTGTGTGTGTGTGTGTGTGTGTGTGTGTGTGTGTGTTTGTGCGTGTGTGTGTGTGTGTGTGTGTGTGTGTGTGTGTGTTTGAGAGAGAGAGAGAGAGAGAGAGAGAGATACAATGGATTTTATAGATAAAGGTATATATAAGTTATGTATATAAAAGTTAGATGAATACACAAAGTCCGTAAACGTATCCAAATGATGAGGACACATTTAATTCCTTATTTAAGCTATAGTTTGTTTTATAGTTTAAAATAGTTGAAGTCTCTGCCTGGTGAAGACAGCAAACACATGGAGCCTCCAGGTCCTAGGGCAAAGCTCACACTCCTCTCCCCTCACACACACACACACACACACACACACACACACGGACACACACACACACACACACGTACACACACACACACACACAGAGCTGCTGTGTCCTGGGTGCAAAGCTCACCTCCTCCCCTATCAGAGGCCAGCTCAGAATAATGAGTCTATTCCAGAACACAACATTTTTACAGCGGTTTTCAAATGGTGTTTTAAATAAAAGATTTCTATAAAACAAAAGCCTAACACAAATATACATTATTTACTGATTTATTTGAGTTTACAATTACAATTACGAGAGAGGGAGAGAGAGAGGGAGAGAGAGGGTTATTGTGAGCGGCTCAAGAGAGGGTTATTGTGCAAGGGCAAATCAGTGTTTTCATATACAGTAAGCAGTGGCTCAAGAGAGTGTTATTGTGCAAGGCAAATCAGTGTTTTCATATACAATAAGCAGTGGCTCAAGAGAGGGTTATTGTGCAAGGCAAATCAGTGTTTTCATATACAGTAATCAATGGCTCAAGAGAGGGTTATTGTGCAAGGCAAATCAGTGTTTTCATATACAGTAAGCAATGGCTCAAGAGAGGGTTATTGTGCAAGGCAAATCAGTGTTTTCCAGTCAATTCTCTGTAATTAGGTTTCTTCACTTAACACCATCTTGGAGATCATCTCATCTCTGCTATCTTTCTCTCCATCAGTTATTTAATCATTTAGCATACCATTTAGCATACCATTGTCCAGTTTGTAGCAAGTGATTATTTTGGACAGTGAGTGATACTACAGTAACAAACGATTTTATGTCTTGGTATTGGTGGGACTTTCTCAATATTATTGAGCATATATTTGAATACATGTCCCCCCTCAAAGTATATTATGATTACAGCCCCCCCCCCCCCCCCCCCCACACACACACACACAGACACAGAAATGGTTGCAATGACTGTTGTTATTGTAGGAGCACTAGTGTGAGATGACAAGCAATAGGAGCACTAGTGCCTTTTTGTTCCAGTTTCCTTTCGTTTGAGCTTTTAACAGATAATTGATCACTAGTGTGAGATGAGATGCAGTAGGAGCACTAGTGTGAGATGAGATGAGATACAGTAGGAGCACTAGTGTGAGATGAGATGAGATGCAGTAGGAGCACTAGTGTGAGATGAGATGAGATGAGATGCAGTAGGAGCACTAGTGTGAGATGAGATGCAGTAGGAGCACTAGTGTGAGATGAGATGAGATACAGTAGGAGCACTAGTGTGAGATG
>NW_027468859.1:2160948-2163448 GCF_046254945.1 Alosa pseudoharengus
CAGGTATCAGTCCACCATGACCAGCTAACACACCAGGTATCAGTCCACCATGACCAGCTAACACACCAGGTATCAGTCCACCTTGACCAGCTAACACACCAGGTATCAGTCCACCATGACCAGCTAACACACTACACCAGGTATCAGTCCACCATGACCAGCTAACACACCATGACCAGCTAACACACCAGTTATCAGTCCACCATGACCAGCTAACACACCAGGTATCAGTCCACCATGACCAGCTAACACACTACACCAGGTATCAGTCCACCATGACCAGCTAACACACCAGTTATCAGTCCACCATGACCAGCTAACATAGCACACCAGGTATCAGTCCACCATGACCAGCTAACATAGCACACCAGGTATCAGTCCACCTTGACCAGCTAACACACCAGGTATCAGTCCACCATGACCAGCTAACACACCAGGTATCAGTCCACCATGACCAGCTAACACACCAGGTATCAGTCCACCATGACCAGCTAACACACTACACCAGGTATCAGTCCACCATGACCAGCTAACACACCAGTTATCAGTCCACCATGACCAGCTAACATAGCACACCAGGTATCAGTCCACCATGACCAGCTAACATAGCACACCAGGTATCAGTCCACCTTGACCAGCTAACAAACTACACCAGGTATCAGTCCAACATGACCAGCTAACACACCAGTTATCAGTCCACCATGACCAGCTAACATAGCACACCAGGTATCAGTCCACCATGACCAGCTAACACACTACACCAGTTATCAGTCCACCATGACCAGCTAACATAGCACACCAGTTATCAGTCCACCATGACCAGCTAACACACTACACCAGGTATCAGTCCACCATGACCAGCTAACAAACTACACCAGGTATCAGTCCAACATGACCAGCTAACACACCAGTTATCAGTCCACCATGACCAGCTAACAGCACACCAGGTATCAGTCCACCTTGACCAGCTAACATAGCACACCAGGTATCAGTCCACCTTGACCAGCTAACAAACTACACCAGGTATCAGTCCAACATGACCAGCTAACACACCAGTTATCAGTCCACCATGACCAGCTAACATAGCACACCAGGTATCAGTCCACCTTGACCAGCTAACACACCAGGTATCAGTCCACCTTGACCAGCTAACACACCAGGTATCAGTCCACCTTGACCAGCTAACACACCAGGTATCAGTCCACCTTGACCAGCTAACACACCAGTTATCAGTCCACCTTGACCAGCTAACAAACTACACCAGGTATCAGTCCACCATGACCAGCTAACACACCAGTTATCAGTCCACCTTGACCAGCTAACAAACTACACCAGGTATCAGTCCACCTTGACCAGCTAACACACCAGTTATCAGTCCACCATGACCAGCTAACATAGCACACCAGGTATCAGTCCACCTTGACCAGCTAACACACCAGGTATCAGTCCACCTTGACCAGCTAACATAGCACACCAGGTATCAGTCCACCTTGACCAGCTAACACACCAGGTATCAGTCCACCTTGACCAGCTAACACACCAGGTATCAGTCCACCATGACCAGCTAACAAACTACACCAGGTATCAGTCCACCTTGACCAGCTAACACACCAGTTATCAGTCCACCATGACCAGCTAACATAGCACACCAGGTATCAGTCCACCTTGACCAGCTAACACACCAGGTATCAGTCCACCTTGACCAGCTAACATAGCACACCAGGTATCAGTCCACCTTGACCAGCTAACACACCAGGTATCAGTCCACCTTGACCAGCTAACACACCAGGTATCAGTCCACCTTGACCAGCTAACAAACTACACCAGGTATCAGTCCACCTTGACCAGCTAACAAACTACACCAGGTATCAGTCCACCTTGACCAGCTAACACACCAGGTATCAGTCCACCTTGACCAGCTAACATAGCACACCAAGTATCAGTCCACCATGACCAGCTAACATAGCACACCAGGTATCAGTCCACCTTGACCAGCTAACATAGCACACCAGGTATCAGTCCACCTTGACCAGCTAACACACCAGGTATCAGTCCACCATGACCAGCTAACAGCACACCAGGTATCAGTCCACCTTGACCAGCTAACATAGCACACCAGGTATCAGTCCACCTTGACCAGCTAACAAACTACACCAGGTATCAGTCCAACATGACCAGCTAACACACCAGTTATCAGTCCACCATGACCAGCTAACATAGCACACCAGGTATCAGTCCACCATGACCAGCTAACACACTACACCAGTTATCAGTCCACCATGACCAGCTAACATAGCACACCAGTTATCAGTCCACCATGACCAGCTAACACACTACACCAGGTATCAGTCCACCATGACCAGCTAACAAACTACACCAGGTATCAGTCCAACATGACCAGCTAACACACCAGTTATCAGTCCACCATGACCAGCTAACAGCACACCAGGTATCAGTCCACCTTGACCAGCTAACATAGCACACCAGGTATCAGTCCACC